>NW_009230566.1:28242-34440 GCF_000690835.1 Fulmarus glacialis
TGAGTTTCAACAAGGCCAAGTGCCGGGTCCTGCACTTCGGCCACAACAACCCCATGCAACGCTACAGGCTTGGGGAAGAGTGGCTGCAAAGCTGCCCAGAGGAAAAGGACCTGGGGGTGCTGGTTGACAGCCGGCTGAACATGAGCCGGCAGTGTGCCCAGGTGGCCAAGAAGGCCAATGGCATCCTGGCCTGGATTAGAAATAGTGTGGCCAGGAGGTAGGGAGGTGATCGTGCCCCTGTACTTGGCACTGGTGAGGCCGCACCTCAAATACTGTGTTCAGTTTTGGGCCCCTCACTACAAGAAGGACATTGAGGTGCTGGAGAGTGTCCAGAGAAGGGCAACGAAGCTGGTGAAGGGCCTGGAGAACAAGTCTTCTGAGGAGCGGCTGAGGGAACTGGGGCTGTTTAGCCTGGAGAAGAGGAGGCTGAGGGGAGACCTCATCGTGCTCTACAACTACCTGAAAGGAGGTTGTAGCGAGGTGGGTGTTGGTCTCTTCTGCCAAGTAACTAGCGATAGGACAAGAGGAAATGGCCTCAAGTTGCACCAGGGGAGGTTTAGACTGGACATTAGGAAAAACTTCTTTACTGAAAGAGTGGTCAGGCCTTGGAACAGGCTGCCCAGGGAAGTGGGAGAGTCACCATCCCTGGAGGGATTTAAAAGATGTGTAGATGAGGCGCTTAGGGCCATGGTTTAGTGGGCATGGTGGTGTTGGGTTAACGGTTGGACTTGATGATCTTAGAGGTCTTTTCCAACCTTAATGATTCTATGATTCTGTGATTCTATGAAAACAGACTAGCTTCAAAGTATCTAACTTGAAACTATCTCTACTAATGATACCCACAATAGGCTAACTGTTGCAGACTATCCTGCTTCCTTGATCCATTTAGGGACTACAGGATACCAGCCCAGTAAATTTTCAATCTTAGTAGTCAACCTGGAGATCAAACCTAAGTCGGGTACATCAACAGCAAATTTATTTGAATTAATGTTGTGATTGCACTAGGCATACTTAGAGTCTCTGATCTCGCTCTCCCCCAGACTCTGAAACAGAATAGTCCAAAAATGCATGTGAAAACATGTTTACTGAGAATCTGAGTAAAGTTGCAACCTGACCTTGTTCGGACTCATTTATGTACACTTTCATGCAGTTTTTTGGGTAATTGGATGTGATGCATAGCTTGAACTTTAAAGTAAGTGATACGGATGTAGCATTTTAAAATCAGCTCTCTTTTTCCTTCTTTGCTGGTATAACATGTTCTGCTTTGCACAACCTGTTGCCCTTATGCTTTGTCTGGTTTACCTCATCAGCTTTCATGTTTCAGCTACTATAATTAGACAAATCTCTCTCTCCCCTTTTTGCTATTCCACGTAATAAGGCAAACAGCTCAACCAAACTTTCTGTCATGTCATCTTGCCATTAATTCAAACACAACTGAGGAAAAAATCACCTCTCCTTCTCTACCGCTACCGAAACTGTCATACAGACTTATAACCCAGGTCATATAATTTTCTCCAGAACATTTTCTGTAACATTCATGGGAGATGAAGGTGCAAAGAGCATCCAAGGGTGTATTGTCACCTATAGGAGGAATCCAAATTAGTCTTTCAAAAGTGTAAGGTTTGTTCCTAGTTCATACCTTTTCTGAGTGAAAGACCTGCTTGGACAAAGAAGTTACTTCTAACTTCCAGCAAATGCAAATAGATATTACAAGAAAAACAAAACATTTTCTCTGTGTTCTGTTTTCCTGAAATATATGCCTATCAAGCTCTGAGCAACAGTACCAATTAAACTAACCATAAAAGCTTGACATTTAATGTTGAAACATAATAAGGGAACACAAGTGAAACCTTTCAGGGGAGTGAGGAAACTGAAGGTGAGTCATAGCACCTGGAAACATCCATTGATTCTGTATGAAACTTAAAGGACAAATTACATGCAGATTATAAAAATACAGTTTTATAACGGACACAGCAACTTGGGTGTACACTTGCCATACACCTGTTTATAGACTGTTAAATAATTTAGTAATGAATTTTAAAATCAGAATATGTTACGAAGGGCCATTAATATTGCATGAAGCATTGTTGAATTACATGGTATCAAAATTATATCTGTTATAGCGTGTTTCTTCCAGTAATGGCCAACTATGTTTGTACATAGTCACTGCTTTTCTTAATTGTAAGTATTTTAGTGATGTTCTGGAGAGTGAAATCAACAGATGTCATATAGTATATAGCTCTTCCAGATGGTGAAGACTCCTGCTTTAATACCTTAAATCAGTCTTTTTTTAATCATTGATACCTAAACCATCACTACAAAACTCTGTTTTTTTCTTGCAACTATTAAGTTGGAAAAAACTTGTCATAAATTTTTCAGTGTGCCCTCAGAAAGATGACAAACACTGAAGCCTTAATCCTGTAAATTTCTACTTGATTATGGTACACATCTGACTTTCTCTGAAGTTCCCCAGGGAAAGGTTTGGAAAGTGTGAAAACTACTGCTGTTGAAGAGAAATAGGCCCTATTTCTTTCTGTATCTGACCAAGTGTCACCATCTTTACCTTTTAAACTGACACGCTTCTATGTTCTCATCAGACAAAAACACAAGGCATTCTGAAACAGTGAGTGGAGAATAAAACTTCCTCTTTTTTGTTAGAATATAGAAGAAGGATGTCTTATACAGTAAATTACTTTCTACTAATATGATATACAGTATTATCCTATAAGGATGATATTGGCCAGTCTTTATTGCTACTACTTATATCGATTAAAAAAACTTTTCTCATATTCTTTTAGTGAATGCCGTCTTCATAATATTACATAATTACTGAAACCATTTCAAGATGCTGATAGACTCTTTAATTAGCATTTCGAAAGTAATAAAAGTGATTGCATCTGACCCTTTTGGTTCAGAAAGGCACAACCTTTGGCACAGCACTGTTGCAAACAGCTACCACTAACTACTTTCTTTATTGAAGCGTAATTACAGATATTTAAGTATCTGCCTTCCCAAATACAAACCTACATTCATTTTGCTGCAATATTACTGTCAATCTCAGCACAGCTGTGAAATATAACAACCCAGCTTGCAGTAATAATGAAGCAAAGAGGTTTATGTTTAAAAAAAAAGGTAAAAATTATATTCAAGCCCAGATTTTTTTGGTTGATATTAAGGTAACTTCTATGTTTAGTCACCAGATAACTATTTGGACCACCTCCTGCTTCTCCAAAACTCACTGAATCAAGTTGACTTAGCAGGCTTCCAGCGAGATACTTAGCACGGATGCACACTGTTATTTTCTCCCACTCCTGCCTCAAAACACAAGGTCATATCTCCACTCTTCCGTCCCTTGATGGGTACTCTCCAGCCGAAATCTGTTATGTAGCCATCTGTTTATTAACTACCAGCATTCTGCAAAACGCATCTGTAAAATAATCTAGAATTTTTAGAGATACCAACTAGCACTTTAGAAAAACAATTTCCATTTTCTGCACCCCAGTCTTGACAGTGAATTCCCTCTACCTTCTGCCTATTTTGACCTTCCTTATTGAGCAAATATTGATCTTTTCCTTTGCCCTTCTTGAGTGAATAGTGAATGTTCCTCTATTTCATGTATTTTTGCCTGCGCTCCAAAGTTCTTGCTGATACAATTATTGTGGTAATGTATCCAAGACTTTCTAAAAGCTGTTTTCTTTCTTCTGTCTGTGACGGAATGCATACTGAGTATAAATCATTAAAGAATTGCAGTGCTAACAGAGGTCCAAATTTTGGAAACTCAGCTGTCATCTTTAAGGTATTGCAAAGGTTCTTCACTGATATAAGAGGGGTAGAAGGAAAAAAAAGGACAACTTTTCTTTCTTTGTGATACTAAAATTTCTGAGATTGAATTTGTTCCCATTATTAAAATTATAAGAGGTCCTTACCTCATTTATTCTTGGTCTGATATAAATGTGTGTGTATAAATATATACTCACACAGAGAATAGGTGATTAATGGCAACAAACACAGAGTATGTGTTCAGAGTTCAAATCCCTGGGCAGGTTCCTTCAGGCGTTACTGCAGTTCACAGTATATTGGTTCACAGGTGCTGCTCAGTTACCATTTTTGTCTGGAAGTAGATGTACACTATACATTTTGGCAGTGGCAAAAGCTGGAGGAAGAAAGATGGTGGTTTTTTAGAGGGAGGGAGTGGAAACTTTCCAGCCATAATTCTCATGCAGATGGGAGTTTTAGCAGTAACTTACAGGACTGTCTGCAAAAAACAGATAAGAAGAGAAAAGTATTATCACTGCTCATTTGCTATCAAGTATATTGTGTCTTTTTGTTTATTTTTTTTAAACACATCATTAAGAATCACTGCCTCCTACTACAACCTGAAAGTCTCAAATTTTAAGCCAGTGGGAGGGGGACTAACTTAAAAAATATATTATTAATATTATAACCAGGTGTCTTGTTGACAGAGAGAAATAGGCATCTGTTGTAAGACAGGTGTTTAAGATCAGCAGTATTGCTAACTTCAGGGGTCAGATCATAAAAATAGCTGACTGTGAAAGAGTTAAATAGACAATGAGCTATAGTGAATACACTGTCAGCCATATTTATAGCTAATATAGCAAACTAATTACCATGGCAGGTAAATTACTGACAATCCCATGTCTTACATAAGTGTGTCAGGGTGCAGGTAAATTATCTGAATAGGCTACTGAGCCATTCTATGAGTCATTCTAGTTAAGCCTTGCTGAAGGAGGCAGAAGGTGCGTTGTGCACGCTGCAGATACTGACAAAATCCATTCTTACATCCTTCCTTACTCAGGACGCTTGTAGCTAATCCACAGTTCAGTAACATCCTGAGTGTGAATACTTCCTATACTTAGGAAGCAGCTTAAATTATCATGTAGTCATGTAAACATATCATATATCTATGTATCATATAGATTATACAATAATAATTATATTGCATTAAAAGCACCACAGTCATGATACAAATGATCAAGAATTCGACATGTTTGCAACCCATAGCAATATTCAGTGGTTCTAAATTGTAAGCCTCAGGAACAAAATATGATTTTCACACAGATTATTCAGATAGCCAAGGCCTGACATTCTTAAAGGCACCGCTTGTGGACAGGGGTCTATGTAGTATAGAATATAAGTGAAATAAAATATATGAGAGCCCCAGGGAGAAGTAAAGATGTCTTAAAATATCTCTAGGCACAGATATTTTTTCTATGCAAAGAATACAGCAAAGCTCTATCAAACACTGCATGGAATGGCATTAATTTTAACTCTTTTATATTAAATTCTAAATGGAAAAAATATTAGTAACATGTGTACTGTTGTTTATTTAGTACAGGTCCATAGTCTTCATGACATTTCAAAGCATTATTTGCTGCTTTCTAGATTTGAATTAGTCTCTCAATCTTTCTCCAACAGAAGTCTACCAGCTGTGACCATCAGTAATTCCTCTTTTTTGTCATAACAAAACATGTAGTGCCATATTCAGAGATAAATTAGTCTGGTGGGTTCAGAGATGGGAGTCAGCAAAATTCAAGAAGGAATGGATTACCTAAGAGCAGAATGAGGCTGAGAACAGACCCATGCTGAGAGTGCCATGGCACAGAGAGATGTACAATGTAACCAGCATAGGAAAAATAAATGCTGTACTTCCAGGTGAAGAAACTCCGAAATTTCTGTCCAAACAATATAAATGAAAACTACTTCTTATTAAAATTTCTGGACTTTCTCTATTTTCTGACTAGTTAAATTACCAGTTATTATTAAAATTTTCTCAAATTTTAGCAGGCAGTTCATTCTTTTTGTTTCCATTAACCGCAATAGATATGTACTTTGTATCCCTACAAGGAGAGCGATCCAGTCATAAAAAATAAATGTGCTATATTTAAGAGAAAACATATTTTACACATCTGTCTTTGTCACCACCTGAAATTCAATGCAGCTTCAGAGATGATGTCTTTACAGACAGAACTTACCTCAAAAATTATTTCCATGACATAAGGATCTATACTGACTTACACTAACTGGGAATCTACTGTATTTTTTAATGGAAGGAAGTTGATGTATTGATGTCATTGAGGGGGAGAAAATAAGACGAAAAAACTCACGAGACAAGATAAAGACAGGGAGATCCTTACCAATCACTGCCACAGTCAAAACAGACTTGACTTGGGGAAAATT
>NW_009230567.1:0-29227 GCF_000690835.1 Fulmarus glacialis
TTTCTTGCTTTATATGAAGAAGGCATTAAGTGTACCCCACTGCCGTCCCCTCACAGCAATTACAAATGTTTCTGTGTGTTTAGCACCAGCATAGTCTGCTGTAAATCACTTGGCTCGGTTATCATTTTGAATTGCATGGTTCCATGGGCAGTGCTTCAGAGGGAGCCAGCTGCGCAAGATCAGTTTTACCTATTTCTGGAGAAGTGGCAAAGAGCTAATACCACATTAAATAGTAATTTTAATTTAAAAAATAAAATATGGAATTTTACCACAAATGTAGGGAAGCCATGAAGTATTTTATCATCCAGCATTTAAGTCAACGTTAGTCAGATTTCAGTGACTCTTGGGAAATATAACATGCAGAGGTAGTTCTGAGTAACTTTAAATGCACGCATGTATAGGAAGAACAAAGTGAAATATTTCGTCTTTGAAATCGGGTATTTTTGTGACCACATGCAAATTTCAGGGGGACAAACCCAAACACTTAACATAGAAATGAAGTTGCTAAATCTTAAATTTCATAGCTTGAAGAGATACTTATTTTGCTACACTGTGTCAGGTGAGGTTCTTTTTATTTCTTCTGCTTTCTGTTGGCTACTACTTACATAGTGCATAAAAATAGTCAGATATTCTCTTTCCTGTATTCTTTCTTCTATAGACAACCAGCTGACTCAGTTTTCCATAAAATTTCAGCCATTTCCACTCAGCTTTCTGTATGTTTGGTAGATCATTCTCATAAACCATATCAGAGATAAGATGGTATTTATTTTGCTTCACTGGTTGTTCCTTAGATTTTGTTACTTTTCAAGTAGACAAAAATAATTTACTAGAATGCTCTGCAAACTAAGTAAAATTAAACTATGCTTGTCAAAATACGTAAACAGTACTCTGTGATGTGCATGATTCTTTATTATGTTTGTATACTTGCCCTGTGTCTGGTGATGTTAAACAGGGCTTCTAATTACCACTGAGAATTAGCAAAGTGCTGCTATACACAGAACTTGGGAATTTTCAGTTTCACTGACGTTTGTTTGGCAACCTGCTGCCCCCAAAATGGAAAGCAGATTTTTTTAAAATGTATGAAATAGTTTTGTGTTGCGTTTGGAGAATTCCCAAACAAATTTATACATTAAATTGATTTTGATTTTATTTACATTAGTAATTGTTTCTCTTCAGCATTTTTATTTTTTGTATGTATATATATACATATGTATGTATAAAAAAGTAAAAAAATAAAATCAGGTTGTCGGCCTTCTTGGCTCCCTTTCCAAGTATTCAGGTAGGCTGCTTCAAGTAGCCATTGCTAATGAAATAGCGAAGTAACTCATTGGTCATGCCCAAATGTTTATTTGGGCTTCATGTTTAGTTCTTAAATGATTGCTAATATAATTGGTACCATTACGTAGTTTTCTGAATTGTGTCTGTATATAGTAAGATCAACCATCTGCCTTTTGCCTACCTTCTACAAAAATCCTTGCAATTTATTCTCTCAAAATACAACCATATATCCAGCAAACAAAGGAAGCAACTCTTCATTCAGCCAATAAAGCTGCATATGTTTTTACTCTTTCAGGAATATGCCTTGCTCTTCTGTCGCATCTTCAGAGTAATAAACTGTGCAGCAACCTTTTGATGTAGGTAATAACATTTGACCTTGCAAGAGAGTACGTTCTCTTGTTGAAGTGAAGACAACTAACACGTTGATGTTTTGGGTTGTTCTTAATTTAAAAAAAAAATGAAAAAATTGGTGTGTAGCATCAGACACCTACATACTGTGCCTTCTTCTGGTAGAAGTCAGAAGTGAAGATGATTGTGTTGGGGGGATTGGGGTTCTTACCTTTAAAATAATGTGGGAGTGAGTTTTGTGCTGCCTTAAGAAGCTGTAAGTGGGAAAGAATCCATTCCATCCAGTGTATAAAGTGCTTTTAAAAACAATCTATTTCTAGAACCTATATTGTCCTGGGACCAGCTCTTGATATAAAAATTCATAGGAACCTGTTTTTCCGAGTGTGGTAACTTCTTGCCATAGTGCTGTAGTGTTAGAATTCACATTGGCCAGGTTGTTCTGTAAATTAAACAGTGACAGCTTCCCTCGGGGGAACAGCCAATGTATTTATGATGATGTGCTGATTACACAAAATACACTGCAAGCAGAAAACAGCTGCAGAGAACAAACCTCTTAAAAGAATACAATTACAAATAGCACCCTCAGTATTTCTAGTCATGAGAGTAAAATACAGCATGCTAATGCAGGCTTCTAGTTTGCTTCCAAAGAAGAAAAGAGATCTACGAAGAAGAGACTGAAGTATGGTTGGATGCACACACAGTGCCAGTTTGGAGTGGCATATAATTCCTTTCTGAAGGTGAAGGGCAAGAACATACCTCAGGCCTTCTTTTTAGCTGTCCTTGTTCCTTAAAATTCCCGTGACTGCAGCTCCAGCAGCATTGGCCAGTGGGGCACTGGGGCTCTCCGGCTTGTCGGCGTTTTGACCACTGTGGTTCATACCCTCTGTCCTGGTTAAAAATTGAGATGTGATTAGATGACTAATAAATAGTTTATGCTACTGGTCTGCCCATTGTGAAACAGTTTGTAGGAGATGTTATGGGGAAAAAAAAAAGTCCCTGGTTTAAGGCTGATCTTTCTTCTGCTGCTAATTGTTTGCTTTGAGGGAACTTTCAGAAATAGATTTAAATTGTTGTTTTTTCCTAGACTGCAGTGTTTCCTTTTTAAGAGGTCCCTGGTTTGTATGTGCAAGGCAAGGTCTTATACAGGCCGGTTTAGGATCCAGTTTAGGATATGACAGTAAAACTTGACACAAGATGTTACTGGGAACATAGTGGAGGTGGGACCGTGCTCACAAACTCAGGACACAAACAGACCTTAGAAGAGACAGAGGTCCTTTGAACTTTTCTTCACCTAGAAACAAAAAATGAGAAGTAACTGGAATTGCTTTGTGTACTGTGGCTGTATGCAACAGAGAAGTTGCAGTAAGGACTGCTGAGGTGGGATTTTATGTGAGGGCTTGTGAAAATCAGGAGAATGTGGCTGTGGTAGCTCCCACAGCTGCTAATGTCTCATTTTGGAGGGCTGCAAAACAAAAAAATCACCAGAACTCCAAAGCACGATCTTTTTATGTCTGAGATGAGCTGTCACACTTCAATCGTTAAAATACAACATTTTACTTATGGCTATGTCGTGTATGTATGTGGGAGAGTTCAAGTACTGAGAATGCCCTTTCCATCCACTTCTTGAGTCTCATTGATAGATAAGTATAATACCTTTTAAAAGTCTGGGATTTCTTGTGTTTGATGTCTTTGTTATGTTCCAAGACCAGTATCAGTAAAACACGTTTCAAATACTGGGCAAGAAATCATCTGCTTAAAATGAAGAAATGTTGCCCTTTCAACATATAGATCTAATTTTAAAGCAGATGAGGGAACAACATTGGCACTCTAATTTGGAAGGACTTTAATTCACTTGCTTAAAAAGAAGAATCAGGCTTTCCATCTATGGATTGCTGGCATGTACTAATAGACTGTTATTCATCTGTCTGTATTTTCTTTAAATCGTTTCTGAGCCTCCCTGCGTTGTCCTGCTCTGCTGACATGTATCCCATGTGGCAAGAAGGAGTTTTGTATAATCACCCTGCTTTAATCAATAGAATAATTGATAAACCAGATAAGATTTAAACTGATTACCTCCCCGAGTAGAACTCCCTGAGGGCCTTGGACTCTCTTAATTTTGACATGTATGTTGTGTACCCCGTGGATGAAGTGCAATTTGAATTATCTGTTTTTATTTGCTTAATGACGGGGAGGGTGTTAAAGTCAAATGTTTAATTAACCCAGCAATGGGCTGCGCTGTCACTTACACACACATCCAGCTGATTGAGATATCTCACCGAGAATACTGAATAGGAATGATAATGTGGCACTGAGACGGAAGATTGCTTTTTCAATCCATTTGCTGGGTCACTGCTTTGAATGTCTTATTGGATGAAAGGCATTCAGCCTGGAAAAAAAAATTCAGCATTTAAGTACATTTTGTTTTCTTGGCCCCTCTCCACCAAGAAGTTAACTAAAACAGATATGTTGTAGGTTTAATAAGCCATTCATGTTGTAGCAAAAAGCTGCGAATAGTGGATCTCAATAGGCAGTGATCTAGAGCTGTATAATTTCCTATAGGAACAAAGTGTTTGCTAGCCCCAAGGTATCTGAAGGTGAGATACTATATACACCTTTATCTTTCCTTCTTTGATTGCTTGACTACCCACCCCATTTGATGGTCTCCATAGCAGTTCCAACTCTTCTTCCTTACCCAGCAAAGTCAGATTTGCAATAACATTTTGTAACTCCTTGCTCTATTTCAAGAAAATGGCGTTTCGGAGTTGGAATTATTTTGTAGTAGCAGAACCTAACAGTGAGCTTTTAAATGGAAATGTTACAGGAGGGGTTGTTGTGTTACCACATTCAAATTTGTCTAGCCAAATCAGGAGGACCCAGGAGTTTGTTTCTTGGACGGCAGCTGTTAAAAGGCCTCAGTGCTTGCTAGCCAAATGTTACAATGTGTGGTGCCTAATCTGTAATTTTCCATTCTTTTATTAGAAGGTTATAAAATTTTTTTGCTTGTTGTGATGGAAGGTTGGGATGTGTTTAGACTTGCACCTTTTTTTTTATATTAGCAATGAGGTTTTTCAACAGCACTGTATGGAAATAAACACACCATGTATTAAGTTAACTAAATTTGCCCCATAGTCCAGTGGTGGATGATGTTTCCTGTAATGAATGTAGCTTTGGAAGCTGGAAAAAGCGCTGAGGCCTGCCCGTATGGACAAATTACTACTGTGAGACACGTCGCGGAGGTGGAGCTATGTCGCCTGAACTGTTCCATGGTGACTCTGTAGGTATTTTGAACCTGTTCTAGATTGAAAACCACGTCACTTTGGCTGCAGGGTCACCTGGCTCACATTGTCTGAGACATAAAGATACTGGTTTCTCTTCATATTGTGGTGTAGACAATATGCTGAGAATTCACGTCAATCTAACACTGTAGTGAGATCACTGGGTAGCCATTTCTTTAAACAAGTGAGCTACTTTCATTTACTATTTTGGGGAGGAACTGTTCCTAAAAAGTTAACAAAGTGTGGGACACAGAATCTGGGGTTTGTTCCCCCATGCTGTCATTTTGACTTTGGGCAGACAACTTAACTTCTGCTTCATACCTTTGTTTTGTATCTCCTTTTCCCCTTTCCTGCAATGAAATATTTTTTATTCCTTCCTATTGGAAGGAAAAAACAACAAGAAAAGCATAAAAGAGTACAGCGAGATGAGGACAGTGTGGTTGAATTAGATGTTTGGGAGCAAGAAAGCCACGGGCTCTAAGGAAGGGGTGTGTTGAGAAGTGGAGGGTTTTTTGCCTACTCGACAGGAAAGCTCAGAATGAGAGGTTTGGAAGAAAAAGATCAAAATAGTAAGTGTAGGTGATGACCAGGGGTGGGAGGGGAAGGGTTTTTGTAGTGAGACCAGAGAGATGGCATCGGTCCTTTGAGGGAAGCAGTTATAAAAAGTTAGAAAATAATGCTTCAGGAAGGAGATGAAATCTGCCGCAAAACTAGCCAATTTTACAACCCATTTCTCAGAGCACTTGCAGCTCCTATGCAGATGAAGCTGTAATAAATATTGTACAAAGAAAGTTAATCTGTATCTAGAGAATTTTAATAAATAAAAAGTTTTAAAAAACTCTCCCTGGATCCGTTGGCTCTTGCTAACTCTTGTTAGTACTAGAAATATGTTTTTGAGATCGTTTTTGGATGTTGGCTTATGTTCAGAGCCTGTAAAAGCTGACTTTGTGCTCTCCCCCACCCCTACGTGTAGGGGAAAAAAATAAAACCCCATATTATTCCAGCATACAAAAGCACTGATGAAAGCTATGATTCGTGGGAGGGAGAGGGAAGAATCCTGCGAGCTGAGAATGAGAGTGTATAATTTCAAACTTCAGTACTTTAACACCCTGGGATGAGTGTTGAAAATGAATTTTTGTGAAAGGAATGTAGAAAAATGAAAGCAACAAAGAAGCGAGAGCCCTGATTGATTCTGTTCTTCTTTAAAAAGCTTCTGTTGCATGCGAAATCCCTCTTCCTGAAGTATGTGTGGCACAATTCTGCAGTCTGGCAGAGAAATTAACCTCAGCTGAAACTGTTTAAAGAAGAATTTGAGCAAGAATTTAAAAGATCGGAGAAATCTTTAAGGTTGTCCTGAAGAATAGAAAAGGAAGAATACTGTTTCGTTTAGTGTGGGGAGCAGATATGCAGGATAAGCTGCTTGTAAGAGACAAACCAAAGCACAGCGATAACAAGATTCAGAACAAGTCCTGACACCGGCCTTACATAAGTGGCCTGGTTGGATATTTGGAAGTATATCCATATTATGTGTATCATAAGGTTAATTGGATGTTTTGTCCATGCTTTTTGGGAATATGTGCTTTCTGTTCCTTAAAAAGATGTAGATAGCTTTGAACTACTATAAAATCTTGGAGTACAAGATGTACGCTATAAAATCATGCATTGAAAGTGCAAGCTATAAAAGCATATGTATACCTGTGAAGGTGCTGATCGATTTGTGCTATTTAGGAAAAGAAATTCTGAAACAGATCTGGCTGTAAAAAAAATGCAAATAATAAGATTCAACTAGAGATCCTTGAGGCTTCTTAAGCTCTAACCTTGTTATGAGGAATGGGGAAGTCGAACTGCCTAATGCAGATGTCTGTGAGTTACAAAAATAACCAGATGTCCTGATTAGCAGAAGCAAATGTTCTTCCCTTAATCCACGTGAAATTATATTCAAAGGCTCTTCGGATGTAATGCTTGTGTAAATAAGGCACCAACAAACACTGGAATAGAAAGGGCCATTGGCCAACTAGCTTGCAAGGCTTGAAAGCTTGAATATTAAAAACAAATTTACCACTGCTGACTCTCTTAAATTCACAGGACAGAAATGTTGAGCAGGGCTGCTTCCCGGGGAACGTGGAAAGACTGTTCTCATTAGCAATATTTTTTTTCTCTCTCTCTCTCTCTCTCTGTCTCTCTCACTCTCATTTGAGAAATGTGTATGAAGTGAAGCTAGCTTTTTAAAATTTCCCTAAATGGCTTGTTCCCAGCACCTGGATTTCTGTTTATTTTTTAACTACAACTAGATTCATGCTCTTCAAAATGTGTCTGTTCATCAGATCTTTGATATTTGTGCTGGCTTTTGGTATTTTAAATTAAATTGAATTTACTGTTCTCTAGTAATGCTAAGACTCCCCACACCCTTAACTTACCCTTTATAACCAACCAATAATTAATAAGTTAAATAACTTGATAAGAAACTCTTCTTGATGTCATGAAGTTCCATTATCAAGTCTCATTGCTTTGAAAATGTGTATTTTTGTAATTACTGATTTGAATGAAAAATAAGGACAAATGCGAAAGATCCATTCTACAGATGTAAAAACCAGAATCTTGTCCTGGTTTTCAATTGCAAAAAAGGTTGTTGAAACTCTAGTTGTCGTTGTCGGCGTTAACATAGATGCAGACCAAACTGGCGCTTGTGTGAACATGTGTGTATGTGTCTGGTTGGAAGGGCAGTGTTGCATTTTTCCATTTTCACTGCTGTCAGACCTTCAATTTTAAGAATTTAGCTTATAGTAGGTACCTGAGCTGCTCGGACATGAATTTGAGTTTCATTTCTTTAGGCACTGCACAAATGTTCGGGGTGGGGAGTTTATAAACATAATGGATGAAAAAAAGCCAGGATTCTGTGCAGCTAACAGGATAATAGATATATAATCATGATACACACGTGCATACCAATCTGCAAAGCAGGCATTGAACTGGAAGGCCAGTTTAGCTTATTCCCTTTCTGTTTCCGATATTGGTCACTGCAAGGCAGGCTGCAGTTTCTCTGCCCTCTCCTTCTGTCATTCTAATCCTTAATCATAAACCCCTTGCAAAAGTAACATTTAACTTTAAACTTGTAAGAGCTGGGAAACTTGTCTATGCCTTCATTCTGGGCTGAAGTCACCCCCTTGTGCCTACACACGGCAATTTATGGTGTTTTCTAAAAGGATCTAATCTCAGTGAATGTTCAGAGCAGCAAATGCCAAAGAGGAATGGGGTCTGATACTTATCTCTGCATTTTCATTGCTGTGGATCTCCCTGTGTGTTACAGCTGTCATTTTTGTTTTATTTACCAAACGGGCAGAGAATTGCCTTCAAACTTGCAGCTTTCATACTTGTTTTTCTCAAAGAACATTACCAATGTTAAGGACTGCTTTTATATATTGTAGTGACTAGCCAAATAAGCGTGGCTTTGAACATTTTGGGCCTCATGGTAGGAGACAAAAAGAGAAGCTATCCTTAAATGTTTTTAGTGGATGTTAGACCCATTTTTTTTTTAATGGTAATACTGCTTTCAGGCTGACATGGGCTATGCCAGGATTCATCCTAGCACTGTTTGAAATGGCTGAGATATTTATAAACTGACAGACAGCATTTATAAAATCAGGATGCTGACAGTCCCTTAATGATAACAATGGGCTTGGACTCATCTATCACTTACAAAGGTTATTGGAAAGGGAACGTAAGGCTTATGTGTGCCTCTGGTCTTAGGCTGGCACTTATTTCCGCACATCTCTCTCTCTTTCTCTTTTTCTCTCCTCCCTCCATTCGCCTCCCCTTTTCAGTCCACTTTGGCTGACATAGGCATCGGGCAATCACAGCTAATTTCTCCATACCTTTACCCAGAGATTCCTTGACCTGTTTCCTGCAAGCAATTGATGCAAATTAGAAGACAGCTAACTTTGTAGCATCTTGGGGCAATTCCCCATCCCCCTGACTCCCCCACCCCAAGCAAGAGAAACATCATGACTTGCTGGCAGGTGACTAGCTTGAATTGGGAAAGAACAACAGTGTGCACTGACTGGCAGACTTAACCTGGGGCTGGGCGGGAGTTAGACAGGCCTTCTGGCTTCCTTTTCCTTTCATATAGCACCAGTCTGCAGGCAGAATGCTGATGTGCCTACTTTATTCACTGGCTTCCTCTTGGCTGAGACAGTACCCCTCTGTCCTTGGTGAGGAGGACCAAGTGCAGATGGGGACACTTCAAGAAACATGAAAGAGGATGTCAGTTATTTTCAAGCTCTGATAAAAAGCTGCGTTCACTCAATGCGTCTAGGAGCTTGAGGGTCAGGTTGTATCAACAGTTTGCACTGGAAAAGGGAAAATGCACTGTTTCACTTGTGTGTGCTAAAGCATCTATTTTAATGTGGCAACAGAAATACGGAGACAGCTATGTCTAGCATCCAGTTTGCCCTTGAAACATTTACTCTACTGTAACTGTTTGGACACTGTGTTCCCACTGTATTATTTGCTTAGAGACCTGAAATACCCAAGTAGATTTCTTGCATGCAGTTGGATCTGCTGATACCACTAAAAACACACCCTGCCCCGGCTTCTATTCGAGCTGATGTATATGCACGCAATGGCTAGAGCGAGACTTGATTGGCTTGAGGGGGTCTATTTATCAGGGAACTCGATTAAAATACAGACTGCACATGACATCAAATTTGTAATCATTTTTCCACAGCAAGCAAGCATTTTCTGTATTGGATGCAGGTGTTTAAAGCAGTAGTGTGTTTTAAGGGCCAGTGCAGCACAAATTCTGGCCTTTGGGATAATAACAAGTGTTTTGCCTGCATAAACAATATATATATATATTTTTTCCCCTCCCTCAGGTCCGCACACACCTAGTTTCCCTCAAGCTCATCATCTCTGTCAGGTTAATCAATAGGCACCGTATGGCAGAGGGTCAGTAATCAGTGTCATCGTGCCTTTAAATCGTGTTGAAAATTTGCTTAAAGCCTGGGCCAATTAACATCGAGATGATGAATGGATGGGTAGATGGGAAGAGCCTGGCGCTCAGGGGCTTTGTGAGAAGGAGATGCTCAGCTGTTGAGCAGCAGACACCAGCGAATAAAATCAGCCATTCATGTGAGCTCAGTCCACCCACTCTTAATGATAATGTCAATCTAGCAAAATATATACACATTGGAGTTGTCATGAGTTCATAAATCAAAGGAGTTTGTCAAAGGCATTCAGATTAACGAGGCAGCAGCAATAACAAGTCAAATTTGCATAGAGAATTGCCCGAATCTCAGTAAATTATGATCCTGTTTTTCATTTGATTATTTGCTAATGTCTCAAGAGGGAGAATGATTATATTAGCATGCAAAATCTACTCCAGAAGTAGAAATCCGAGGTATAGCAGACCAGCACACGATGACAATTAATCAGTTTCTGCATACTAGCATAAACGCGCAAGGCCCAGAAATGAACTCCTTTTTTTATTATTATTTCTCCTTGCTACTGATCCAAATGGTTCAGCTTGACAGAGACTTTATATTGCTTTAACAGTGTTCTGAATTGTGCCTGCAGGCAAGACATAGTTATGCAGCTATAACCAACCTATCCATCTGCCAACCAGATTGGAATTCTCCTATCCAAGGCTTCCATTAACCCCCACTGACAGCTCCAAACAGGATTAAGAATTCGAAAGCATAAAAAATAGTTGTGCTTTTCACATAGACGCACGCTTCTCCCCTACCCCCACCCCCCCACATTTGGAAAAAGGGCTGCGTCTGTACTCTTTTATAATTAGTGCAGGGCAGAACAGCACCAAAGAAAGCCTCCCCCAGTTGGCAGGGGTTTGATTTCCACCACGACGAGCGAGGCGGTACTAAAGGTAGCTCTGCCCAATTGGTAGTCCCTGGGAGTGCATTTCTCTGTGTATTATATCTCGTTCCCAGCAGTGTTTTGCTGGGCTGTGTACACAAAATACTGCATGTCATCTCCCGTCAAACGCTTCAGTCTAGGGATTTCGTATGCATTGTATCATGTTGTGTTTAGTGGTGGAGGAGGCTTCATGGGGAGAGTTAAATAGTAAGAATTTCATAGTGGTCTTTAAGACAACCTGCCATGGAGTTATATTCTGTTAATTACAGGCCGAAGTTTTAAATGCAAATCAGATTTAAAAGGATCTCATTACAGACAGTAGCCATTTTAGGAAAAATGAGCTATGGAGGGCAGAGCCCCTTTACAGGAACCTCCTGCTGGAGAGAAATTTTGAAGGTTACAAGAACTACGAGCTTAGATTTCCTGGCTTCTCTTCCCAACACTTCCACTGTCATTGTGTGACCTTGGGCAAGTAAAAAAATTTATTTTACCTGTCTGTGGGAAGGGAGGGGCAGTATTTATCTCACCAAGAATGATCAATTTGTGCTTTGGAGACTTCAGCACTTCTCATCTTATCTTGCTTGGACTTGTTCAAAAGGAGAGACCCCTGCACGCAAGTGCAAACACTTTTGGCCAGTCTGGCTTTAGTCTATGAAGGAAGGCTTGCCTATGGGATTTAAAAATTTTCCCTGATGGAAGGGCGTTTGTATGGCTTTTCAGCTTTCTGTATGTGCTGGTTTTCTTCACTTCTTTCACCCTAACAGATTCCATCATTCCTCTACTACATATCAAGTACAGTTGCTGCAGATCTTTAATATTCCCAGTGAGTACACCCAAGTTACCGTCTGGATACCAAATGCTTCTTTCCAGGTCTGTGGCCGGGACGTGCGTTTCAGTAACCACGAGAGGGTGCTCAGAGCAGTTCCTCCCTTTGTCTGCCTCTCTCTCTCTCTGTGGCCGAGAGCATCACTGAAGTTCTGCTGAAGCAAACCTTATCCTGACCTCGCACATGTTTATCCCTCCTCCCACCTTGTTCAGCAAGGAGAAATATATAGATGTATCGTTTCAGTCAATTACATTATGCTCTTCCCATGGCCATGGCTAAGTGTTCCTCTATCAAGTGAAATTCACTTCCACGCAGCTACAGTTAGTCCTGAAATACGCAGGGTCTTGTAGCTGCACCTGGATTGATGGGTTTCCTTTTCCTGAGAAATGAGCGGGAGTTATAAACATCTGTGCTTTTTCTTAAGTGTAATGCTTTCCAGTCATTCTGTCTTCACCAAGCGTAACTTACTTGCCGACAAAAGTGCATGAGCAGCGCTCCTCTTTAATAGTCTGCTATCGGAGCTGCTGTGTTGGTGCTGTAGAATGGTGAGACGCCAAGCTGTGAACCACCATATGCACTTGGCAGTCTTTGTCTGGTCTTTGTTCAGCCAACCTCTTAGCCTTGCCACCTATAAAGATAATGAATGCAAAATGGTCCTCTGCTTGCTCTTAAAATTAGATGCTCAGCTTAAAGAAAAAGTAGATAACTTGATGCTTTGCAGTAACTAGAAATTTCAAAATAAGGGCTGACAGTTCACCAGCAGCACTGATTTTCCTGCTTTTTGATGTTTTTTGAAGGAGGATCCTTAATGGCTTTGAAAGGTGAGAAGAATGCAAGATTTCGCTGTCGTAGAAAGATTATTTGGAACGGGAAATCGTTTTGGCACTTATTGTAGGGAAGGGGGTGGATGTTGAAAAAGCATCCAGAAATAGTAAACAACCCCCTCATCCCCCCAGCAAAATGCATTTCCTGGAAATGTATAGTAACTCACCTCAGATTCTTACGTTTCTCGCGCTTAGTCTTGTTCTCCAAAGTGCAAAAATTAAAATCCTTGCTTGAATTAACCACTTACTAAACTGTATTTCATGAGCAGAAAAGAGCAGCTTTAATGTCTGACCTTCCTTTTTGGAGATATGTGATTCTAGCTTGTATGGTTTTACGATCACAGTCCTTTCTAAACTGGATTTAATGTAATAACTTGGTCCTGGCTGAGACCTCATATGAAAACTTTTAAAAGCTGGCCTCTTACAGCGATTTATCAGGCCTGTTTAGGATTGATTTCCATTATAAAACCCTGGTTACAGCATCCCAGATGTCATGGTGCCTTGCGGGTTCTATATCTTGTTTAAAAAAAAAAACCCTCAAAAATCACTAGTCGGTCTGCAAGCCTTGATTTACAGAGAATCCTCCCGACCAATTTATGGCATTCCAAGTGGGGTCTTTTGGTTGTTTTTGTTTTTTTTTTCCCTGTCTGCCATTTCTCAGCAAACAGCTTCTACCCTTGCCCTACTTCCTGGCTGTACCTTTTCTTCCCCTTCACCAGACCAGCAAACCTGAGCTGCCTAGACGGTGCCTGATCATGCAGCACTGCAGTGGGCACACAAGCACACTGCTCTTCTGATGGCTTCCTGCAGTCTGCTTGCTTTCTGCTAGTCTTGCTCTGCCATGCTGGCTGTTCATAGGGCCCAGCTCCTCCTTTGCCAACAGATGCCACTTCTGTCTCCTGAGGTGTTGGGCTGGAAGCTAGCTCTGCAAGAAGCCGGGCAGAGCCATGCTCAGCGAAGGACAGGTTATTTGGGGGACAAGGGGGGAGAGATACAGAATGCAAACTTCTGCCTTAATATACACACTCCTGATCTTGTCTGCAAGTAACTGGAAAACCACCGTTTTCCTGGCAGAGCTCTCCCTAAGCAGTTTTTCTGTATCTCTTTAAAACCTGTTTAGTTGCTCACTACTGAATGCGTGGGAATGTGGCCTAAGGCTATGAATGCTGTGGTGATCAAACTGATTTTAGATGTGTGTGGGATTCCCCCAAAGCTGGCTGTCATTACTCTGTCAATGCAGTGGCTGAACCCGTGCAAAGGAACGCTGTCTTCCAGAGTAGCTGACTTTGGCAGTGAGGACAGGATTCTTCCCACATACCCAGCAATTTTTAACCAAATGTTTGCTACAGACTGTGCATGTCCTGAGATAGCTATAGCTTGTCTTTATTCTAAAGCAAGTAATAATTGGTTTTAGTCATGAGGTTAACAGGACAAAAGTCTCCTGATGGTTTTTCTTACTTATGCCAGAAAAGCCCTCGTATTTCCTCTTGTCCACCTTGATGCTCTTTTTTTGGCAGCTTAAGTTTTGGAACATCAGTCTTTCTAGAAATTGTACGTGTATGTAGAGTCAGGGGGCAGGAATAAAAAACATAGCCATAATGTCATATGCTACCTTTTTTTTTGAAGGCTCTGCTGACAACCTCTTTCACCAGAATTTAGCTCTACCATTATTTCTCTATGATTTTTGGCAGCCAAGCAGACTCAGTGCAATTAATAATTGTTAGGCAGATTAAAAGCATAGGGGCACAGAGAGCAACAGTTGCACACATTAACAACCTTTTGCTTTCAACAGGTTCCACTGTTTTAAATAGTTATTCTGGGGTGTTCAGGAGCACTGGTGTTGCCATGCTAATCCAACCACCATTTCAGCTTTTCAAAGTGGCTGTTATTGGTAGTTTCAGAATAAATCCCCAAAGCACAGGTTTCTTCAATAGATACCTGCACAGTGGTGCATTGTTGTGTTGAGGAGGAGAAATTCTTTCTCTGCCATAACAAGCTGTTTGGCTTAAAAGTACAAGTTAGCCTCCGGTATATGTATGCGTAAAATACTACAGCCTGTGTAGTACAAATATTCTGTTTCTTTTCTCGCAGAGTAATATTAGGGATAAGAACTGAATTAAAGCTTACTTTCTTTCACAGAATTCCTCTGAGAGAGAAGACTGTAATAATGATGAGCCCCCTAGGAAGATCATTCCTGAGAAGAATTCACTTAGACAGGTATGTGATCAGTCTCTTTAAAAATGCAATAAAACTTTCTAGCTATTTGAATTCTTAAATGCTTCTGGAAGCTGAAGTCTGACTTGTGCTCATGGAAATCCTTTCTTTTCTCTTTTCAAGTCTGAACAAGTCACATTGTACCTAGGAAAATTCAGACACAGAGATTTAGCTTTTAGGAGAGTTTGATGACTCTTTCTAAAGAAATCTAGACTTCTGTGTAGTGCAGTCAGCTGTGACTCTCTAGTTTTACCTTTCTCCATTTGGTGTTCATCAAGACCCCTTCAGTCTTTTCTTATGTAATTGTTCCTGTCTTGTTTGTAGTATATTTTGCTTTGCTTCAGATCAAAAGTCTCAAAGTGTTCTACAACAATTAAGCTTTTCATTGCCCTTGAAGGTAAATTTTCTTGGAGGTAATGTCCAGGTTAATAACCTGAAAAATGACCTGTTCTTGTTTCTTCTACACTCGTATAAATTACTAATGGGTAGAAAGGAGAAAGTGTGGTCTGATAAAACATAATCTCTTTGCCTTTTATATATAGTAAAGCAAATTTCTTACCAATTCAAAAGAATCACTTTTTTTTAATCCTTATGGTCAACAAAGGGAGTCTGGCTTGTGATTTCTGGGGGATTTAAGTTGGATTTAGTGATTTCAGATCTCTTTTCACCTTGCTCTTTCTCCCCCTGGCAACCTTCAGGCAGCAGAAGCAAAAATATGTCCATGCCTCAGCTGCCCAAGGTTGCTGCCTAGTGTATCTCAGTAAAACCATTGGTGAATGTGACTTAAGTGAATACCCCAGGCCACGCATTGCAACAGCTGAGGAATTAGCACATTTCCTTCTGCATCTCAGCCACAGGAGCAGCAGTCTCAGGCAGAGGAATAGGGTGGTACTATGCTGCCACACTGTGCTATTTCCAAGAGAAATTGTGGGTCAGAACCATAGTAAAGGAAGAAATATCTTTTGATATAGTGTGCTTGTGCTCAGAGTTGTTGTTTGGGGGCGGGGTGGGGGTGTTGGTTGGTTTGTTTTTTTTTTTTAAGTAGTATATTGTGTTAGAAGTGTTTGGTTTTGTGGGTGTCATGTGAAGGACTACGTGTGGCAAAGACAGGTCCATCTAACAGACGTAGTCCATGTAAGTCTTTTAGACAAGAGGCAATATGCTAGGATAATGAGTGTGGTCCCAGATATTGCTGTACCTTGTAGAATTGATTAAATATGTTACACCAAACTTAAAACATTTCAGGCATTCAGCAACAAACAACGAGAGCTAGAGGAAGAGGGCAAAGCTACTTGGTCCCTACTGTGTATCCCCAGGATAACCAACAAGGTCCCCAGCACACCAGAAAACTATTTTTTTTCATCTTAGAGTTATCTTATTGATGGCAAGCCTTCAGGTTCAGCAAAAAAGGTGTATGTCTCTTCTCCAAGAAGATGTTCATAGTAAGAGATGTTAAGTCAAAAGGAACATGAGTTACCTGTTTTGTGTGCCTTCTCATCGCACTGAGTCCTTCCTCATGATTATTGATTAAGGAGGAGACAAGTATTTGCGAACAGTATTATACAGATCAAGAAGGTACCATTTCTTGAGTTGGGTTTCCCTTCCATTATATATGACCTTTAAAGGTCCCTTCCAACCCAAACTATTCCATGATTCTATGATATTTCAATCTGAAGAAGTATTCTTAGGGTCCAGGGAAAGCTGTCTTTCCCACAGGCCCACAATTCGTCATAGCCAAGGTGACTAGATACCAAGAATACACCTAAAAAACACTTGTACTGTCCAAATATTTCATATTGGAAATAATTTACATGGACATTGTTTACATTGAAGATGGTTAGCTGTGTTTCAGGATATCGTTGAGATGTGTCAGTCTCCATCTTTGTGTCCAGTCTTTACAGTGACAGATGCAGGACAAAATCCTTGGTCTTCTGACTGCTATCTGGGGCCTTTTGTTTTGAGAACAGTGTTTGTGGACAAGTTCAAGATGTAGTCTTAGTCTTAAAGCAAGCAAATGCCCTCTTATCTAGATCATAGGAGGTGGTTGACCATGATTTTGTACCTGTTGTAGAAGGAATTTTGGTTCTTTATGTAGGCATAAATAAAGCTGTCTGAGCATTTTGGAAGCTCAGATTACTCCTCAATTAGTGATGGACAAGAGGCAGTAGGGAGTTTTCCAACTCCAGGTGCAGAAATCAGACACGTAGGCAGCCATGTGCCCATATGCTCATAATCAATGAGTAGTGATGCTTATTGGAAAGATCTGCTTCTCCTATAGGAAGGTATGCAGAGTGGCTACCCTGTCTTACATCTATCCATGCCTTGTAAAACCAAAAAGATCTGACCTGCAAATGCTTTCAAAGCGGTAATACACAAAAAGTGCTTTCCACCTTAGTGGAAAGATGCTAACTTGGTAAATACTGAGTGTACAGTTTCATATTTTCTGTCCCTCCCTTAAGACACCACTGTTAAAATTTCATTATTGGGGAACATGGACCGACATGCCCAGAGGAATTGAATGTGTGTATGTGGGTAGAGAAGTCTGTTTACTTAAATGGTCTTTCCAGTGAAAATGTCCACATATTTAGTACTTTTTGGTTAGTTTTAGAAAATTAATGTGATGCGTCAGACCACTTCAGGGGAAGTTTGATGTCTTGACATGTTCAGCTGCTGACAAGTTTAAGTAAAGGTGTATTACCTTTTCTTGCCTTGTTTGCGGTGCTGGTATGCAGCCTTAGCCATAAATGTTTTCTCAGGTGGGTTTGTGGAACAGACATACCAGAAGGTGGAGGTAATAAGGAGGTGTGATGGTTACTTAAGCATCTGAAGTTGTAAGCAGGGGCTGAAGACACCCATTGCTCAATGCTATGGACCTGTTACTAGGAGAAATATCATTCTTCTGTTGCTTAAAATGGTTTTTGGAGAAGGGTATCTTCAGAAGTCTCAACAAGTGGAGCTGTGTCCTTAGCGTGCTAGAAGTGGGAGGCATGGCCACTCTTAAGTGCAAGAGGGGCAGCAAGGCAGAAGAGACTGGGAAAGGAAACAGAAAAAGGCAATGAACTTGACACTATTAGCTGGAACAGGGAAAAGATCTAAGCTATGACAGACTTTGAAGTAAGGATGCAAAGAACGTTCAGTTCATGTTGAGTGCTTGATCTGAAAAAATTGAATTTTGAAGGGGTAAACTGAAAATCATAGTATGAAAACAGACTTCAGAAAAAACAATGACAAGTGGCAAAAGTTTTTGGCAACTTTATTTAAGCTAACAAACGAATTTTCACACTGCAAAGTTATAAATTAATTTTAATAGGCTGATCCAGATGGTCCATTTGGAAAATGGATAGCTTGATCTGTTGAAAATTAAACTAAATTTATCTCTCTCATACTTCAAACTGAAGTAAGCGTGAGAAGAGTGCCCATTAAGTCCAGCTCATACAGATGGACCGGCAGGTCACACATGGGACTAATCTGATTCATTTTAAAAATAAATGCATGAGTTATTGAATCAGGTTCCTGTTTCAAGCCCTGCGTGTGACTGTGTGTGTGTGTGTGTGCCGCCCTTTCAAAGGGACTCGCAAATGCTTCAGTGCCTTTTTAACCTGTGTGTTTCCATTTTAATTCAACTTCCTTGCCAAAAAACATAATTAGTTTTCAGTGCCTATCATTTAGCATTAGACCCAAACACTAGATTGATTAGGTCAGACATTTGTTATTTTAAGGGCTATGTCTCCATTCTTCATTTATGAAGAACATGAGCTCAATAGTCTTGGGGAGAGAGCTGGCCTTTAGAAACTGGGAAGGGGAAGCTCTCTGGGGGCCCCGCCAGCCTTTTAGCTTCTGGGTGTTTTTAACAGAGCCATGAATGCAGATTTGTAAATTTATTGCAGTGCCATCTGTTTTTTTTGCAGGAACCGTATTATTGTTGGCTCGTATCTGTCTATTGTGGTGGTCACTCCCCGGGAGCTTGCCCTCATAGTCCTAAGGAAAGTGATGAATAGTGGGGGTCAGCATGAATAGGTCACAGGGCAGCTGTCCGGGGCTGCCCTGAACTTGATTACCCCGCTGATTTTTAAAGAAGACAGGCACAATGCAGGTTGTTTAAAATCCTCCCTCCCTTCTCTTTGGTGGAGCAATAATGAAGTGCCTTTTGCTGCTCTGGTTTGTCTGTGGGCGAAGGTGCCTTGTGGGGAAATGCTGGCAGCAGCGAGGCTGCCGCACCGTACCTCCTGCAAACCTCACGTTGGACTCTGCTGTCTTTCTGTAAGCTTCCAGATGGAAGTCCGGGGGAAAAAATCCCTGTCTGTTACCCCATTCAAACAGGCCCCTTAGCATTTTCAAGAATTTTCCCTCTTACTGTTTTGGCACAGAATATTACCTCAATTCACTCTTACGGATTTGAGATCATTTTGTAAAATTACATATAGCACCTAAAACATGCTCTAGGTGCTATTTCAAAGTTAAAATAGGCACAGTCTGATCTTAAGAGTTTAAAGCCAATACACAAGCAAACTGTAAGAAGCAGAAAGCGGTTAAAGAAGGTGGAGCAAAGGAAAGACAAAAAGTAGCAGCCGTCAACCATTTACTTCCAGCTGGTAGCCTCATCCTGCTGCTTAGGGCTCCTTTCCAGGCATATTTCTCCTCCTCAAAAGTATTTCTGATGTGCAAAGCTGAAGCCCTCTTTTCGACTGGTGGGGAGGGAGTGAGGGTCCTTCAGCTCCCTCCCTTCCTCCTTTCCTCCCTCCCCTCCTCCGGGGAGGACACTGCAGTTGAAATTTGGCTTCTGTTGGAGAGCAGGCCAAGGCAGGACATACCTGGTCTGTAAAGTTATCCTGGTTACCTCTTCTTTTATGCTATTAACGCTTCCTAGTAAGGAGTTGCTGGCTGAAAAGCCTCCTGAAATTGCTAGAAGTACATCCTTAGTCTTACTTTTAAGATTATTCTTTCTGTTTAATTTTTTTTTTTCTTTATTCTCAAACAGCCACAAAAAAAAAATTTCCATTCCTCTGTGACACTTATTGCATGTTAAAAAACTAGCCAAGGCGGGTTGTGCCAGAATCTAAGTTACAATGGGAATGCTGCCTTGTGGCAGAAAGGCCACTGGGCTCTTTCAGCATTAGTGCTAATAGGAATCTGTCACCCCACCGCATTTCTGCATTCCTCTGTAATTGAGTAAATTGCAAGTGTTGTCTGCCCCCCCCGCCCTTTGTGTCCATGTCCACTTACCATCCGAAGAACGTGGGCAGTGATAAATAAAGCGCTGAACGGGGCTCTCAACTCTTTGAAAGCAGCGTGTTGCCAGCCCCCTAGTTATATTTCTTTAAGTGTTTATGTTTTTCTGTATTCTTTCTCTTGTATGGCTGGAACCCTGGGGATCCAAAGCCATGAGAGAGGCCAAGAAGCTAACAAAGTAGCTGTCCCCTTGTTAGCTTGTTCCTTTCTTCTTTAAAAAACAAGATAAAAACCATCTGGCTCAGGGCATTACATTTTCCTCCCCCATGCACCTCTATAGATGAAGAGTTTCACCTGCAGTGAGGGTTTACATTGATTAGGGAGGGAGCAGTAATTCAAGCCTCCATCCACTTCAGTGGTACTTTGCAGTCTTTAAAGGTGCTGACCCATTGAGTTAAACTGTCAAGGGAGGATAAAAAAGGATCTTCATCCCGGGAGGTAACAGCTGCCAGGTTTTCAACACCTTGCACGCTGCTGGAAAAATGTCACAAATTGTCAATGGAAAGAAAAATCACTTGGCTGCCATCTTGCCTTAATGATGTGCCTTATAAAATGAAAGATTTAAGGGTTTAAAAATCAGCAAGTAGCTGTCAGGAAAAAAAATTCCTGAGGGATTTTGAACAATGGGCCCAACAAGATGTATCCCGAAAGACTGCGAATAATGCATCCAAGTTGGAATAACTGGATCTGATTGGGATGACCATGGTTATCTTTGCACAGTGCGGCAAGAGGGAAGTGAAAGCAGCAGCAGCACAGAAGTCTAACATTACCATGCCTGTATTTAAAAAAAAAAAAAAAAAAAAAATCTGATTCATAAGCCAGTGAACTGAGAGAAGACATACTGTATTTCTGCTCTTTTGAGGACAATTTGTTTTCAAGCAGCTACCAGATGGCTAAATACCACGACATTTCCTTTTTCTTTTTTTTTCTTCTTTTCTTTAACAAGAGATCTAGTTCTCCTTGCTCTTTGTTTTTGTTTGTTTTAATGCTTTTACATCGCTGAACAACCCCGTGGTGTTTGGGCATTGTGGCATACTCTTTTTTTGTTTCCCCACCCTGTGCATTGATGGATGAGGAAAAAAGATCTTCAGCTTTAATGTAATTTCAGATAACAGGCAGATTGGAGTAAGGCTTTTTGTTTGTATTGTCTTGAGGTTTTTTGTTTTAGGGGCCTTTTTTTTTGCTGTTTGTTTTAGGTAAGTCATTTTAATTGTACTGAGTAATTAGAAGGTACACACAGCCAAGGGAGCTTTGTTATGGTAATTGCTCAAGAAAACCCACTCCCCAACTACCATTGCCATGTGTTGAGACACGTCTTCCCTCTAGTGGCAATATTAAGGACTCTGGCTTTCACAGTCGGCAAGGTGTAATTGCAATATGACAAACTGTGCTTTAGGGAAAATCCTGTAATGATCTAGTTTTTTGTTTGGCTAGTCTTTATTTTGTCTTACGACTTTCCATGGAGACTACCCTTCCCAAGGCTGGGCTAGGGATAACAAAAATTTCGTCTTAAGAAAATAATCACGGCGAATCCTGGGTAATGTCTTACAGCTTGACTTAATTCTAGTCTTCTTTTTAATTACCTGTTTATAAAAACGTTTTTAAATTTGTTGAGATTACTTAATTCTTCCAGAAGAAGCACCTCATTTGAAATAAATAAATAAATTGCATTTATTTTAAATAGTCCATGTGAAAGACCTTTAAAGGGTAATTAATGCAAGTCTCCTAAGACTCTAAGTAAGATGAAAGCGATCTTTCCAAATCTGCTGGAGTGATTTGTTTATATAACTTCCCACTTCTGCTGAATTCTTCTGAGTCTAATAACTTTTTTCTAACCGTTTGGCAATTTGTGCTTAGCTACAAAAGCCCTTGTTCAAAAAGAACAGTTTAATAATCTTTTCCCTGAAAATGACTTGAAGGGAGGGTATGGGTTTTGTCTTTTTGCTGTGTTTTTATTAGTGTTATCTTTCTCTGATAAATCATGTAATTATTAACTATTGGGGGGGGAAATCTTATTGAACTCCTGGGTTGCAGCTTCTATTAAGAAGTGGAGTTTTGTTCAGGGACTGGGGATTCTCGGAATAAATGGCCAAAGAAATGGATTTCAGTTGGCGGAAAAGCTGCACACACACACACGCACAGAATTCTGCCTGGGGTTTGAGGCTTCAGGTTGGCATTCAGTGTTCGTCCAGAGCTACACGGACAAGAGTAGAAATGTTTATGTGTTTATGTCAAAGAGCAGGATCATACTTTCTTTAAAAAGAAAAATGTAACCAAAGACACTTACGGAATGAGATCAGATACAGCTCTATCTTTAGTGAACCATAGTCTAGCGTCTCTGTGGCATTTTAAGCCTTTGGCTGAGAGTGAATACAGCTTTGTGGTTCCCCTGCTTCTGACGTGATTTGGTGCTGCCATATATTTGGAGGGTTTTTTTTTTCCATTAGAGCTTGTTTTGCCATAGGGCTGCTTAACACTGTTCTCAAACAGCTTTTGCAAGGTTAAGGAATGCAGCTTGGTAACAAGTTTGTGTCATTTTAAATATATACCTCCCAGTAAATAAGGAGGAGCCTTGCAATCAATCCCTTTTAGTGTGTTATATGTTTCACCTGACAACTAAGCCCTCTATTGATTAACCATTACTTTGTTAGATAATCTCGTGTCATTGAAGCCACTGTAAAAATTAAACTCTTTAAAACGTTTTACCCTAGCAGCAGTGCGAAAATTGAAAACTTGTTCAGAATTACAGCCAGCTTCCACAAAGAGGGTAGTTTTCAACAAACTGGTTTATGTTTGCATGCTTTATATGCAATATAAAAACATATTAAAGCACTCCAACGCAAAGCTATCTGCCTGTGGCGTTTAACCAGGCTACCATTTCAGACTGCTTTTCCTTGGTGAAGAAACCTCTTATCTTGATGAAAGGTGAGCAGAAACTTGAACAGTTTTGGTGCAAATTAGATAAGATTCTTAAAAGGGTTGCGCGTTAAAGGTGAGCTTGAGAAATTTGCTTTTCTAAGGTTTGGTTCTGGTTTTGATTTTCTTGGTTTTCTTCCAGGTTAGTCAATGTTCCCATAGGCATCAGAACGAAGTGGTTGAGTCACCATCCATGGAGGTATTTAAAAGACGTGTAGATGAGGCGCTTAGGGACATGGTTTAGTGGGCATGGTGGTGTTGGGTTGACGGTTTGACTTGATGATCTTAGAGGTCTTTTCCAACCTTAATGATTCTATGATTCTATGAATGAAAGCAGGTACTCTGATGTTGCAATGTAGCATGAAAAACCATCAAATGTTTCACCTAAAATGTAGGGCTCTGCATTATTACTTGATGATACGACTTTCATTCTACTTTGTTAGATCTACCCACTAGTAACTCTTAGTGTACAAACACAAATATAACAATATCAGATGAAATTAAATCTCCACGTCCAGCAGTAATCTTGTGTCTCACAATAGCCAGTAACTGCTGCCTACAGAGGAACGTTAGGAGAGGGCAGCCATATAGTACTACCTTCCCAATATATTCTCCAGGCTTTTCATGATTTGACTTCACGAGCCAGATGCAGCTTCTTTGTAATGTTATCAATACGTTTCCACTGAGACCTATTAAGTAGAGTGACATTACCTCTTTTTTCCCCTGGACTTTAAGGGAGAACTAGACTTTCGTCTGCGTTTTTGCTTGAAACCCTTTTAAATGTATTGTAGAACATGCACGTGAGTCTTCTTTACCCTTTTTATTCATCCCACAAGGCTAATAATGCATTCTTCTGTGAGAATGTGAAGATAAGAACAGAAGAACTTTGTAACTTTGCAAACATAGTGTAATGGATGTTGAACTGAAGATCACTGTATGTTTTATTCTCAAATCTGCATCCCGATCGGTTGAATCCATTATACGTACTCCTTTTAATTTTCTTTTCCCCCCCCACTACTATTATTAAGAAACAAAGAGCTGCTGAAGGACTAAATGGTCGTCAGGTAATTTGGCACTTACATAGATCTTTATGTAATAAAATTACTGTGTAAAAGTTGATTCTCACTGTAAAAGCATGTTCTTGTCTCCTTTCTGTGGCTGAAAAGGTTGGGAAGGAGGGATTTAAGTATCGTTGGCATGTTGTGAAAGGGCAGAGAGGTACTGAGAGTATGAGAATGCCCAGGTCAGTCAGAGGGAGCGTCTGCTCATCCAGTGCTGACTCCAGCACTGTCAGTGGAAGATGCTGTTGAATGAGAGCAGATGGGTCTGGCCACTCTCTGTGCTCCATTCCCCTCCTGCTCCTGCAGCATCTACTGCTGTTGCATTAGGGATATCCGGGGGATATCTCTGCCGAGTACTTTATGGACCTGCTGTCGATGAGTTTGTTTAATTCTTTTTTCCACTTGCTGATGTTGTTTCTCTCTACGGTGTGCTGGGGCAGCAAGCTCCAGAAGTTCACTGCCTGCTGTGTTTCATTTTATCTGCTTTAAATTTATACGATACTAATTCCATCAAGTGTCACTAGTCCTGGTATTGTGGGATTTGATGAACAAGTTATGCTGGAAATTCAGTTCGTGCTGTTCACACTAAGATGTACTGTGAAAATAATAAAAATTATGCAATACATTTGAATAATTATTTGTATCTACATTCTGACATTCACACAACTTTTGAGCAGTGGCATGGTGAGCTTCCATCCTTCTCAGAAAGTTCCAGGGTTTTTAGATTTAGCATTTAGTATTTCACATTGTGTATTTGGGTTGTCTGCTTTTTCCCATTTGTAAATGTGAGAGAAAGCCTGTTGTAAGCACGGCTTTTAAGAAGCTGGCTTGCTACCAAGGCTTGTGCATACCTGTCTTGGGAGGAAAAAGACTGACAAGATCTGAGTTCAGTTCATGGAGCCACAGGCTTCCCTGTTGCATTCAGTAAATGTTTTTGTGGCTGAGCTTTTCATCTGCAAAGTGGAGTTAGTAGCTTGCTTCGAGTCAGGGCTCATCATAAAATTTACAGATAAATTGTGCAGATAAGTTGTGCAGAAATACTGCTACTGGAATTTTAGGAATTAAATTGCAAATGAAAGAAATCGCAGATATATGATAAATGGGTTAAATTACACAAATGTAAATAAAGAATAAAGAATCTTATCAACTCTTCATGGTTTTTCACCTTCAGAATCTGGTTGAATTTAACTAACACGATGCTTATAAAATGAAGTTTGCATGGTATTGTCTTAACGTCAGTGCAAAGCAGATGGCGTCAACTTTCTGTCCACCAGTTGGGCCACTGCATCTAAACCACGATTTATAATACTTTATGCCATTCTGATCCTTCTTCTGAGGAGAAAGTGCTGTGCATACCAGAGTGATGGTTTTATGATGTTGGAAAATACTTGCAAGAGGCTAAGTTGAGTCCATCAGACTTCTGTTTGCTTGTGGCCTAATCCCAGTTTGAATCTGAACCTCCCCTGCTGAAAGATGCACTCTGTTCATCTGCATGGCACTTTGAAAGGATTCATGTGTTTGAGTTTTTCAGTTTCTCCTTCTGGATCCAGAGTCAGAAATGGCTAGCTGGCTGCTAGTTGTGGCAGATACCGATGTTATAACGTGTAAGGAGATCTGCTGGAGCCAGGACATTCTGCATTCCTGTCTGTCACTGGTTGTTTTCTGGTTAGAGAGCTCACTGAGAAATAAAACATTAACTGCTAAAGCGATGGAGAAGATAGGGCTTCTGTGCTCCTTTTCATTTCTGTTTGATGATGAAGTTTAAAGAAGGTCTGTAAAGAAGGTGGAAAGGACTGTGATTTCCTGAAGTTCCACAAGAGTGTCTGTACTGTGCCGGACCAGTAGAGATCCACCTGAGCCAGTATAGTGATTTCCCATGGTGGGCAGTAGGGAATGTTTAAAGGGGATCCGAACTTAGGTGAATAATGTTATAAACTGATTGCAAACACTCAGTTCTCATCAGTTGGTGCTTACCATCCTCTGAGCTGGAAACTGTGAGGGACACTGGGTTTGTGGATGTACCTCCTATTGCTCAGCATAACCCCCTTTTAACATCTTTGCGTTCTTGCCTCTGATGTCCTTTACAATGTGTTCCTCTGCTGGTTTGTGTGTTGCTACTGCCTGCATCTTGTGCAGAGTCAGGCCTGTGGCAGCGGGGCAAAAAGGGGAGATCATTTGGTGCTCAGTGCTGAGGGAATCCGGCTCTGATGACGTAGCTTCGGAGCAGAGGGAGAGGTTTAGGAGCTCTTAGCATCCCAGTGTTGCCCGCAGGTTTTGTAACCTATGGCAGGTTTGGGGCTGAATTAGTTTCAAATCAAACAAATAGAAATCTCTAGCAAGCCCTGAAAGAAGGATCTTCAGAGATTGCCAGCAAATATTACAGGGAGAGAACTGACAGGCAGTTCGCTACAAATCTTTGTGCGTCCTCCCCTTAAGGCAATCTTAAAAATATCATGAATGTTAGTATGTTTTACTTAGTGCTCTTGGAAATGTCTGTGTAGCAAGTTTAATTTCATTCTCTTTCAACATGCTTCTTGGGTTTTCCCCACGTAACTATTTGAGGTAGCAACATCTTCTCTGTGGTCCACTTAACACTCTTGCAACAAAGCAAGTTTGTGCGTGCTTTTGGCCTGCCACTTTTGCTTGGGAGCAGTTTTCTGTAAATGGCGACAGGCACTGGGGTTTTAATCCAATACTGGAGCTCTTAGGTGCTCCTATACTCCTACTATTACTAGAAAATGTGAGCTTAATCAAGTAGTAATTAAAAAGGTGTTGAAAGTTGGCGGGGGAGGGGGGAGGCTCCATTAGAAGCTCCTGAGTTCTTCAGATGTCTTAGTTTAAATAGCCAAATCAACCAAAGTATAATTTTAAGCAGACTTCATAAGTACTGTTCATATGCTGCCCTTAAAAAAGGGAGAGACTATGAGTAGTGTGTTCTGCAAAGACTCCAACGTCTGCAGCCTCAGCTGACGGTCCCCTGGGCAGGACAATATATGAGTTAAAGAAAAAAGACATTCTACTTTAAAAGAAAAAGCTTTCCAAAATTGGGAAGATTAAATACAACAAGTGGGATGTGGTCTGCATTTTCTCCCTTCTGATTGTAACCTTCGTACTGTCCCCGTGTATTTTTACCTGATAAAGACAGGGGATGTTTATTATGACATACACTGTGATAACCAGCATGTAGAAATCACCTTGCTTTAGTTGTTCAGTTATGCAGCATTTTGTGAAAGACTGAACAACTGAGATCAGATTTTTTTTTCTTTTTCAAAGGAAAAGAGGAGAAAAATATTTTTTTTTCTTTGTATCTCAGAACTATAAAATGGTACATAGCTTCTCAGAGGACATGCATGCCCTCAACATAGGCTTTTGCTGTAAACTAGTTTGTTATGGTTCTAAACCTTTACACCTTAGGAAAAAGGAAATGTAGTAGAGTTGTTGTGGGTTCCTGTGCCAAAAATGTGGTGCCTGAAAGAAAATAATGTTCTTCTATTCATAACCATTTTAATCTTTCTGCAGACCTACAACAGCTGTGCCAGACTGTGCTTAAACCAGGAAACAGTATGCCTAGGAAGCACTGCTATGAAGACTGAAAATTGTGTGGCCAAAGTAAGTAAGAGAACGGCTTTGGTTTTGAGGGTTTTTTAGCAGATTGTTCATTGTTAATCAAAGAAAAGTTCTTGTAAAAATTACAGTTAGAAAAAAATATTTAAACAGAAAGCAAGTATTTTGGGTAGGCTTTTCTGTCCTTCAGTGTAGAGTTTTCAGACTTGCTGTTTTTCTCTGTTGGAAATGATTACTTGAGTCCTGAGGTATCTAGGATTGAAGGGTTTGTTCTGCTTTACAAGTAATAGGCTTTTCCAGTGGGATGACCTATGCCTGCCATGTAATTAGCTGTGGCAACTTCAAATGATAAATGTCCAGATATATGCTAAAAATACTGCATGAGAGCTCGTTGTATCATGGTTCCCTTTCTTAGCTACCAGAGGGGAGGTGCAAAAAGAAAGATCTTTCAATTAAAATACAGTGAATGCTGTATTTAAGGGAAAGGAAGGAGGGAGATGTGGCACTCAGAATGGTAAGAAAATGGATATATTAGCCCATAGGAGAAAAGTCATTCCTTGAGAATTGTAGTAAATGTGATTGGAAAAGATGAGATGCCATTAGCCACCCTCTTTTCTTAAAATTCAGCATAACTAGAGTAAAATAACATACATGTAGGGCTGTTTGTGAATGGAAAACATTTGAACTGTGATGCAATATGTATAGAAAGGCTGCATGAAGGATGCATTTAGCCTTGTGTAAGCTTCTTATTTCTATTGAAAGGAAGTTTAGCATGGGCATGCAGGACAGATCAGTGCACACAGCCATCTGTTACCGAAACCAGCTGGCATTTTGTTGCTCCTCTGTCACCACAAACCTGACCACTCAAAAGCCTGTTTTCTCTTTTGATTATTTATTCCTTGATCTTCTTGAAGTCCTTTTTTTTCATACTTTGAAGGGTTGTTAAAGGTGCCTTGTCCCTTCAAGGCCCACTTTTGTATTGACCTTTAAGATAATTTCCCAGCTAAATCTTTGCTGGGATTTTGCTGGTGAAATTTGGATGTCCCATTACTTTTGTTTCCTGTCAGGGAATTGGCCATCATAAAAGTTTGTCATGGTGCTTGCAGGTGGCTTAGCGCTCATAAACTGTGCTTGACATGTGAGGTTACTTTATAGTGGAGAAGCACTTCTAAGAGAAGCTACCAACCTCGGTACAAAATGCTAATATTTAATACCGACACCTCCATTCTTAGCTTAAGAGACTGGTATTGCACACTGCTTCCTAAGGTGCTTTATGATACAAAGTAGGTGAAACTCTTGAGCAAGGCACCAGAGCAGCTCTGACTGAATTATATCGGTGTACAGCATCATTCTGATGCCATGAAGCAGCTCACAGCAAGCTAGCTAGAGTAAACCCATTTGACCCCATCTGCTTTATGGCATCTTGTTTGACCTGATCATCTTACTAAGGAGCACGGATGTGCAAGAACTACAGCTAATTTATGTGATGCCTCTTTTAACTGAAATGACATACCTTTAACATCCTAATGCCCTAAATAGTAAACTCTCCTAAAACTATGTTTCAGTGGGATCATGGTAAGAGGTGTGGGTAGGGCTCAAGGGAGGAACAGCCAGACTTTTTTCATGTTTTTGAGGATGAATTTGAACCATCACCCTGGAGATGAAAAAGCATATATTTTAAAGTATTGTGTCTCTATATGCTGTAGGACAATATATATGTATATATGCTGTAGGACAATCTGCCATCACATATATATATGAAAAAATGTATGTATACATGTATACATGCATATATACACACACATATGTTTATAATATTTATAT
>NW_009230568.1:0-15106 GCF_000690835.1 Fulmarus glacialis
GCAGCACCTCGGCCTGGGCCTGTCACAACTCCCGTATCTGCAGGTGCTTTCCGGTCAACTCCCTTAACGTTTAGGCTGTTTCGAAGCAGCAGTTCATATTTAACTGCCTAATTACTATTTAATTTGCTGGACGCCAGGCTTACCCGCACATCGGGCTCAGTTTCTGAGCTCGTGTGGGACTGTGCTGCCCCATCCACAGATGGGATGATGCCTCCGCACCTGGCGGTGGTGAAACTGGAAGGCTGCTTCAAGCTCATAAAAGCTTGTCCGTGCTGTGAAATTCCGTGTAAGGCGGCAGTTGCTGCAACCAGCGAGTACAGCCTGAGTAGCCTTTATCCACTGGTCATTCGGCAGCCTCTGGTTAGGCCTCCCCGCTGCCCTCTTCCCACCCAAGAAGGTCACTGTGGTGGTGAAGCGTCCCATCGTACCCTCCCATACCGTGTGTCTTTGCTCTCTGATGCAAAAGTTAAGTTACAGTATCCCTTCATCATACTCTGTGTTGTCTTTTGCTAATGACTAGAGATGCTGAGCATATCCAGAATTTTACAGTCAAATGTATAATACAGTTTACTGCAGCTCAGAGATCCCTGCCCTTTTTCAGGATGTTTCTTCGCTATTCTGATGCAGATTCGTTAGAACTAACTGCATGTCGTGTCTTTTCCTACTTTGTTCACACAAACCTTTGATCATTTGAGTCTCTTGAAGAATGCTATGGAGAGACTGCTAAGTCACATCTCATTTTGTGTCCTCACAGGGACCCAGTTTCTCTTGAAAAAGGGAGAGCCGTCCTAACAATCTGGTTGGTATCTCCCCAAAACAAGCACATTCCAATGAGTTAGCTTTGAATAGCAGTTTGTGTAGGTCTCCTATGATGGATTCATACATCAGTACCTTGATGAAAAAGACTTTGACCGTGTAATCATTATGTCACTTTTTTATAGGTATGTAACTTTGCCAAGACTGGTGTAATCTCAGAAGGTATTTAAGAGAAAGTTGTTTAAACCGATACGGAAAAGTTGATGGAACAGCAGAGCCTTGAAAAGCTTTTTTGAATCTCAGCATCAAGTAAAACTTGATGCAGCTCTAGGGTTGCTATCATTCCCTAGGGAATGAAGGAAAACTTGCAGATCCAGTTCGTTTAGTGAGCTTTCTTTGGTGTGTGTATGTGAGATAGTATCTGAGCTGTCCATAACAAAGCTCGGGGAAGTAATCTCTGCCATTTAAATGACAGGTAGCTTGTAAACTGGAAGGAGGTATTTCTGGTAGAGTTGGATGGTGCTGATGTATGGTTCAGTTAAATATTTGATTTAGTAATAATTTTGTTTAATGATCATGTTTTCTCATTAATTATCTGTTGATCTGGACCTAGACGTATTTGAAAGTGAAATGGATGAATTTACTTAGTTTAAATAAAACAAACCCTGTAACTTTAATGAGAGCTTTAACAAATAAATATTTTTGTGCGTAGTTAATAATAATTATTGCGCATGCTTTAAGTGGCAAGAAGAAGATACTCAGATGGATGCATATTGCTCACGAAATGCAGAGAACCAAAATGCAGAAGACTGTGTGTCAGAAAACTAGCCAGTGATTAGCTTATGTTTTTCTTTTAGGAAGACTCTCTGTTCCAGTCAGCATACTGCTGTTTCACTACTCCGTGTCCGTGGATGAACAGGAAGTGAAGCAAACCTAGAGAGGAACTTCACTTACCTTTTAATGAACATCAAAAAACAGGTTAAACTTGTCAATGATCAATCTCTTCATTTTACTGCTACTAACCTTATTCTTGAAATGCTGGACTAATTATGGGCTGAGATCTTGTATGCTAAACCTCACTATTTAGGAGATTGTTTTATGTGAATGTTCCAATGGCAAAGAAGGTTATTACTCATGAGCGTAACATAATTAACGTACGCTCTCTCATGTTTTTTTCCTAAACCTTGGTGTCATGTTGAAGGAGGATTATGAAAGAGGAAGAAGAATTCCTTTTTCTCAAACCTCTACTTCTGGTGGGAAAGAGGACCTTTTTGGTACAGTGCCAAATGGATGAACTTACCCAAAACACATTCTGTGGTCCATGATTCCGATACACTTAATGAAGCTGAATTTTGTTTATTCAGAGTACGCTCCATTTACGTGAAATCTATGGGACATTCTTGAAAAATTTAGACAATTAAAGATCACATTTTTAGTCAGTTTGAGTTCTTTTGAATAGTCTTAAGAGAACTGGAAATATAGCAGTCAAAGCACTGGTGTCACGTAAAAGCATTATAAATAATACATTCACAGTAAATACAGGCTCACACTCAATTTTGACTATGCATCTCATAAATAAAGCTTCTGCAAGCTGTTTCTTGATGATAATTTGTTTACCTCCTTAAAGGGGTCCCCACCAAAATAATCTTTCATTTATGTTGTGTATGTTCTTTATCTGTGAGGGATAGTTGACTTGTTTTGATAATCGGTGATGTCAGAATAAATGTTGTTTCAGGACAAGTATTACAATTGTTAATAGAGTGTGGACATTGAGAAGCCCTTCCATCCTTATTTATCTGCCTGTGCATTGTACTGTGGTGGAAAAATGATTATGAAGTGAAAGTCCATCTTTTGAACTGTAGAGAAGAGAAATTAAATACCTATCTTGAGCTGAGACAAATCTCTTAACAAGCTGCAGTTTAAAAAGAAATTTTTGAAAATTCATGGTCCCTGCTTACCTATGTTTATTACGGTGTTAAACAGGATCTAGAATTCACCTCCAAACTTTGGTGAAAGAAGGCTATGTACACTTCCACAGAATGTGGAGGTTTCGATCTGATTAGCTTTCTAAAGAGTATCTGTTTTGACCAGGAGCATCCCAGTTCTGTCTGGGTTCGTTTTGAACTTGTAGCGTTTTCTTTAAGAGCTAAGATCTACAGACAGCCTGACTGTGTGTATAATGAATGTATTAGCAGAATTAGTAAGGAGGAATAATTAATCATGGCTATTAAAATTTTATGTCATTTCTGCTTGTTGATTTTGATGGGAAGCAACCTTTATGAAACATTTATTTAGTCAATAAATAAATGTACCAGATGTGCTTGTGCAAATATTCCTACTCTTTTTACATTTTATAGTGATTTGAGAGAAGGAGCTTGCAGGGTTAGAGAGCTAGATAAAGCCTCCAGTGGTATAATGTCTGTTAGGATGTTGTGATGCCACTGGAGACACCACAGCAATCTTGTAAACAGAGGTGCTTTTTACATAAGAATGCAGTGTAAAGAGAACAGCAGGGTTTCTAGTCTTTCCTGCTCTGCTCTTTCAATTATTATTTTTATAATGCAGCTTATTGTTAGTCCATCCTGTCTGCTGGTTGAAGAGGGACTGTGAAAGCATTGTAGTTGGTGTTGCTATGCATTTTTTCTGTGCAGGAAAGGAAATCGATAATTAGCAGTAAATGCACAAGATGATATGTGGAGATAAATACACGTGTATCAGACGTGTGCATTTGTGTACAGTACGATGTGATGCAGTGGGCAGGAAAACGTCCGTTTTCTCTGTCCGGTTAGAAAGCTCAATTTTCACATTTCACAGGAAATGCTAGAACTAAAGAGAGAGCCTTTACGGTGCCTGTCACTGTCCGTAGCAGGGGCTGATCCGCTTTTGCAGCTGAAGGTGATGGACTGGGAGCTTGGTCGGGAGCAGGAGCCCGGGGTGTTGCACAGTGCGCACGGCCAATGAGAGCGTGCATTTCAGGACGTGCTTCTGCAGATGGCCTATTGCAATGGACGGAGTGGAACTGCAGCCACCCAAATTCACCCAGCAAATGACATTTTGCTGCAAAAGCGTGGCGGAGCCAATCACGCACTGCACCGCGCAGCCAATGGACGCCGGTCTCTTACCCAGGCACTGGCAGGGGCTCTGTGACTGTAGGACCTTGGTACAGCCTTCCAACCGGCATCCCTGCCGAGACAGCCCTCTCCGAGTTTGTTTCTCGGCACAATAGTCATCCGTGCTGTGATTCACTTCCCAGGAATAACAATGCCATTGTAAATTATCAGTGCCAAGCTGGGGAGTGGCGTGCCTTGCCTGCTACGTGATCTGCAGCCGGTGTGGAGAGTGCCTAAGTAATTTGGGTCTTGTTTCCCATTTAGCATTGCCACGGCTGCCCACCCAGCAGACCTGCTTACGAGAGCCAGAGGGATGGTGGTAGTTACAGGGCAGAACAAAGTGAGTGGAAACCCGGATGATGCCATGTCGAGCTCAGATGCAGAGGATGATTTCCAAGAGCCAGCCACTCCTACTGCAACCCAGGCAGGACAAGCACTACCTCTGCTGCCTCAGCAGGTAAGAGCTCTCTGGTACTGTTCATCTGATAAGGTCCAGTTCTTGCAACACATACTGCTCAGGTGCGAGAGAATTCAGGATTTCTTTGTTGGAGTATTTGTGGATATCCAGTTCAGTTTCCATTAGTAGCTAAATGGTTGAATAAAACTAAGTCTCTTGAATTTTACTTCAATAGCTTGGCAGCATTACTCAGAATTTCCATCCATGTTTGGACTTGACAAATACAACTAGGTGTTTATTCTAGTACCAAGGCATCTTAAGGTATGATATTAAGATTTAGGCCTGCTATAAACCTAGTGTAAATACAGAATCACTGGGTTTTTTTCAGTGTAGAGTAGAGTAGTGTAAAGGAACCAGTGCAAGTCCCAAGGTTGGCCTGAGATTTCTTACCTTTTTGTGTGTGTATGGAAGGGGAGGTGGGGGTGTTTGTTTTGTTCTTTCTTGCCCCAAAAGAGCCAAGAGGAGGCATTCATGCTTTTAGTGAATATCTGGTTTTAAAGCTGAGTGATTACTGCTGTTTCAGATTTCCAACTAAAATGAAAACATTCACTGATTACACCCAGAAGCCAGCCAAAGTATTCAAGGTATTAACCCTTGAACCTCACTGTTTTGTGGCAACAAGCCAGGAAAGAAGCATTTGTCGGACCAAATTATGTCACAGTGGCAAAGACTGTATGCTGTGTCTTCTAGAAGTTGTAACCCTTTTGGCCTGAACGTGTCTGCAAAGGACTAGAGACTCATTTCTGATGATGTGATTGCTGTTGCAGTTTCCAGAAGTTGTTCCACTAAACGTAGGAGGCATGTATTTTACAACAAGACTGTCAACACTGAGACGTTATGAGGACACAATGTTGGCGGCAATGTTCAGTGGAAGACACTATATTCCAACAGATGCTGAAGGCAGATACTTTATTGACAGAGATGGAACCTACTTTGGGTATGTACAGTGTCCTCAGTAGTATACTTTAAAAGTTGTTACTGAAGAAAATTATTTTTAAAGAAAAATAAGTTTTAACTATTTTTTTTCCTTCTAGTTAAATCATATTTTTGTAGTAGGTAAACGTGACTGGCTGGCATCCACGCCTTCAACACATCTCAAGAGAAGAGTATATTGTAATTTAAAAACTATTTGTTTTATTCTTAAGGGCTTAAGTTTTACAGTGGGAAAAGAAAAACAAGTAATGTTTTGAATTTGTACATTGTCTCCTCTAGAGTATCTCCTTTCAAGGTATCAAGTTGTTTTGATGTTTTAAAGAAGAATGTATTTGGCATTGCTTTTCATAGGAAGCGCTTTTGTACAACACTGTTTTTTAATTGATGTTACAGCATTTATGATAAAGAGGGAATGGAAGGAATGCATCTAGGTTTCTTAAACAGTTGAAAGTATGATGTTTTCAGTGTTTAAACAGGATATAACGTAACTGGTAAAAAAGCACAAGCCTCAAAGAATTTTTTTTTAATTATTTTTGCTGGTAGTGCCATATTCCTTCACCTTCAGGATTCCTTCTTATGTGTTTAGCTTTTGTTTTATTTTTAATTAAACTAACCATGATCTTACTAATATTCTGTTTGAATTGGTGTGAGATTGCTAGAAAAGGTAAGCAGTGTTCATGGGTTAATGTTCATGGGTTAAGGTCTTTGCCCAAAGCACGCTTTGCAATTTAACTACGTTTCTTGTTTCTCCTTTGTAAACATTTCCTTAATCTCTTGGACAGAGAAGGATTGAATTATTTTCAAAGCACATTTGGATTGTGCCATAATCTAGGACAGAAATAGATTAAGCCACTATATTTTTTGGCAAATAATTGGTTTTTCACATTTGGCAATCCGCTTTGTTGGAAAACCAGTTCGTTTGTGATGTTATCAATCTGAATTGAAAATGTAGCTGGAAGAGAGAGCCAAGTTAGCACGTGCTGTATTTGTTGACATTGTAATGAAGATTGCAGTAATGCTTGGTTTATTTGATACGGCCAATAATAGTTTTGTTGGTTAACGCTTATAAAGTGATTTCTTTCCCTGTTAAAAAATCTTGTAGCTTAACAGTGTTTCAGAACTACAAGGAAATGTTTTCTCTATTTTATTATTATTATCATCATCATCATCATCATCATTATTATATATACTAGAAGTGTATATGGCCCTGATCCTGTGAAGAGAACACCTCCTTTGCAAATTCAGTTAGAATCCTGGTTCTGTGTGGCATAAAATGTCCATGCATATGATTCTCCAGGAAAATGGAAAAGATTATTTTGTCAGAGACCTAAATTTGAAATTCAGTGACTGCGATCTCTTTCCCATTAAATACTGTGTCCTCTTCTATTTTAAGTGGTTACTCCACCTTGAACTTTTTGTTTAAGATGTGATGGTATTTTTTTGCATGAGTTTTGACATTAACAGAGGCAAAATGTGAAATGTTGACTTGGAAACTTGAACATGGCAAATGCTTTTAAAAACATGTTGGAAATATGACTCACACTTATTTCAGTTACTGTCTAAGTGTAAGGATTTCTGTCTCAATAGAATAAGCAATGAATATCCAGCGTTTCCTCTCCTTTCCCACCTGCAGCAGTTTTGGCAGAAACCTGTTACTTAATAATATTTTTGCACTTTTTTTAGAGACATACTTAACTTTCTACGATCTGGTGACCTGCCACCAAGAGAACGAGTGAGGTCAGTTTACAAGGAAGCTCAGTATTATTCCATAGGACCATTGCTAGACAATCTAGAGGATATCCAGCCTCTTAAAGGAGAAAAAGTTAGACAAGCTTTCCTGGGCCTAATGCCATATTACAAAGGTAAATAACCAAAGTAGTATTGTCTGTTTCTTCTAGCGTGATTCAAGTAGTATACATGGTGCTTTCAGGTCTGCTTTCAGCTTTCAAACTAATTCCATTGTATTTGAGAAGTTTCTTACGTACCTTTCATGTTCTTTAGATCTCCACGTCAGATTTGTTCCTGCTGCATCCAAGGATGTGGATTTTTATCCTGCCTTAAAAGGGAGCAAGATCTAGGCCATAACATGCAAGGCTTATTATTAAATGAGAAGGTTTCTCTGCCTTTGCATTTGTTCCATTAGGACCTGCAACTGAATAAATTTGGACATATAGTAAGGACACCAAGTTCACAAGATAGCTGAGATTGATTTAATTACTATGTGTCTATCTAATGCAACTTCCCATTGCTGCTAAAATTATGTTAAGAATAACTCATTAAACACTGAAGTAGTATGTTTCACATAGAATAATTGCATTTGTTTTCTTTTACTAGGTGCTTCATTGTTATTTTCAACTTTTTATTGTTTTTTAGATCATTTGGAACGGATAATCGAAATAGCAAAGCTTAGAGCTATGCAAAGAAAAGCAAGATTTGCAAAATTGAAGGTCTGTGTCTTCAAAGAAGAGATGCCCATCACTCCCTATGAATGCCCACATTTCAATTCTTTACGTTTTGAAAGGAGTGAAAGTGAGACAAAGCTATTTGAACATCATTGCGAAGTAGATGTATCTTTTGGCCCCTGGGAGGCTGTGGCTGATGTATATGATCTTCTCCACTGTATTGTGACAGACCTGTCTGATAGAGGGATAACTGTGGATCATCAGTGTATTGGTGTGTGTGATAAACACCTGATAAACCACTATTACTGCAAGCGTCCTATCTATGAATTCAAGATTACTTGGTGGTGAGTTATTTTGCCCAGAATGGTGCAGGGGGTAAAAGGACTTCTAGACGACAATTGCTTTTAATATTTTTGCAACGTGTCTCTGGAAATGCATTGCTGCTAACATCTATTGGAATCAGTCTGCTGAAATGTTGGCTAACGCTTAGCTGCTCAGCAAAAGGGAACCTGTTACAGAGGCTGAAAAACCTCTGAAATCTTGAAAAACCAGCCTGCAACAAGACTGTTGGCTCAGGTACCTTAACGAGGCACAAAACAAAATCACCTCATGGCAATTCTGGAGAGGAGCATCTAACATCTTTTAAAAGGTGCCACCTACCATGTGGCTTTAGTATCACAGTCTGCAAAATGGATATTGCAGATCTCACCTGCATTATTATAAAGCCAGGGTGCTAATAATGCTGACATAACATGGTTGAATTTTACCCACTTAGAAATGTTTTAGTCACTGCTTAGACTTACCACATTATAAAATTGAGTAATACCCAGCACAGAGATTTTGGAAATGTAATTTTGATGTAATAGATGATTTAAAAAAATAGGAGTATTCCCTATATATTATTAATTGTTGTCACGATTAAGCTATATTTCTTTTTTTAATTAAGAATCTGCATTGTGAATTATAATATTATATTTCAATTATTTCCATTGTTATAAAAAGGAATAGCAGATTTGGAGTATGTTCCTTAATGCTTTTAGGAATAATAACTGTTCATGGAAGACTTGTGCCTGTTTTTAGCCTTAGAAATTCTAAATGTTTACAGTATCTACAAAAAAGAAGCTCTGTAGAATCAGGTCATTTGCAAAGGCTTTTGGTAAATGAGAAAACCCTATATGTATGTTCCTATTAGCAGAAGTAAGAGGAATATTTAATGTATATTATTTTATTACTGACTCTTTTTACATTCTGTGATATTAAACTTTGTTCTAGAGTTAGTCAAATGATGATACTAGACAAGTGCTTCCTTCACCTCACCTTCTTCAGACAATTAACTCTCATTTTTAACATTCTTGTTGACCCTTCCTGGTGTAATACCAGGAACAAAAAAGAATCAATCTTCATATTGAAATATTTCTCCAATTATCAACCAGTATATCTGGGTAGTAAATTTCTTTCCACAATGAAAGAGAAAGCCATCGCAGAATCATATTCTTTTCAGAAGGTAATTGTTGCACTTCTGACATTAGTAACCACATCCCGAAGTTGAATGGTGGTATATCCAAAACTGAAAGGTAGATGTAAACATCTGAAGATATTACTCTGTTGTGAGGTACAGAAAACTCGAGTATTTTTCAAAAAGACCCCACCTGAAGTGGCCTGAAAATAATCTTAAAGAGAGAGGGAAAGTAAATGTTTGCATATTGCATTCCATTGGATTAGTTAATCCAAAAATATTGCTTAATTAAACTTTTGACCAAAACACTTAGGAAACGTGTTAATTACAGTGATCAAAATTCTTAGTTACCTGAGGTAATTTTTAGAATAATTCCAAGAACTTCATGATCAAATTGTCTTGCAAAAAAGAGGCAAATTGTTTGCACTGATCGACCTTCACACTTTCATGTATTTAATTTAGGAATCTTTAGTAAATTGTCTCTCTGAGGTGGGGACATACAGCTCTAATGATCTCTTTTCAAATGTTTACTTACAGAGGATCATTGTCAAGTGCTGAGTTTCAAGTCCAGAGCTTAAATTTTGAAATAGGGGGAAGGAGGAAATTATGTGCGTTTGGATCTTATTTGAAGTTCATTTCATTTGTTTTCTTAAATATTGGCCTTTGTGTTACAAGTTGTTGTAGTTGTGTTTGACAACCCAAAATTAAAAGTCAGACTGAGACTAGTAAAGCTTCCCTAAAACGAGAGGAAGCTTGCATGGTTTCTTTGTTACTCTGCTGGCTTAATTTGTTTTTTTTTCCAGGGAATCTTTAACTGCAGACCACAATTTCTAATAAAATGATGTAAGATCTTAAAGCTGAAGCTTACAAAGTTTTGGCTGCTTGTACACTTCAGACATTTAAGTTCAGGGTTTTCAGCATCAGTTTATTTAGAGACTACAATGAGAACTGCAGTTTTACTGGGTTATTTGGTGTTTTTTGCCACTTCCCATGTATGTATTTACATGGGACATAACTCTGGTTTGAATTTCAGCACTACTTACAGAAATGGAACACAGTCTGATTTAACAGTATGTTTTTTGGTTTGGCTTTAAGAGTTTTTCCACTGTTACTCTAGAGAAGCTATGATGACAAAATTCCTGTTTCGGTCATGTTTGCTATTTCTTAATATGCACACACTGATATTTTATCATTTTTTCCTGGTTATTGCTTAAATAAGTAAGGAAGACTACCTAACCAAAAAGATAAAATGAAAATCTTGGTCTGTATCAGTTGGATCTTAACTGAAGCTTTCATCCTTCAGATCCTCCAGAAGACAGCAAACATTAAGTGCAATATTGAAAAAGAAAACACGGATTTGAGTCAACATGCTTTCATTAAACACATACATTCTGTGTTGTGATTTGTACAAGTTAACAATATTGTTATTGAGTACACTTGTTCTAAGCAGTCTTTGTTTACAATGGTTTAGATGATATTGCCTAGTATGTATTCATTTTTTGACAGAAACAGAAGAGAGCGCAGGCGGATGTCAGGGAAGTATAATCTAATAACTGGTTTATATAACATTACTGACTTATCTTTTTTTGGCGTATAGCGTAATTTTTGAAATTCTGCGTTTGCAACAAAAATGTGAGTAGCTGAGCTACTAAATCCATGTTTAAGATGATTGATGTTTTTATATGTCATGAATGCTTTATAATTGTCTAATTAAACTAAATGCCTATGTAATACTGCTTTTTTTTCTTTAGGACTTTTCTTTATATCTGGCTAGGCCAGAGGTTCGTTAGAACATACTTACCTATTTCTCTGTGCTTCTCCTACTTAGTGTTTTTGCCACTTTATCATCTACATCGCTACTTTTCCACCCCCACACTCCCAAATACCCTGTATATATACGCTGTGTATGCGAGCTGACACCATAGACAAATTGGCCATGCAGTAAACGGTGTCATGTCATCAATATAATGTTGCTGTGAATATCATGTTTGCAGATCATTAGAAGGACAATGCATGTCAGTCCATTTAGCTCATTCAGTATGAAGGAAAGATATTTTTAATTTCATGTTCTGAGACAGGATACATGCCATTTTTAGTTCCAAATTGATAATACAGGAACACGTGTGTTAGAATCAACTTTTTTTTTTCCCTAAGTAAGTCTCAAATATTTTCAAAGCACAGATTGCATCTCTGGATTGCAGTGATTACTCTGTTTTTTATGAATACTGGGGGAAAATAGCGGGACAGTTGAGGGATAGTTATTTAAAAAGTAGAATAGTTAGCTATTTTTTTTAGGTTGCTGTGTGTCTGAACAAAAACATAACAAGAGTAATCTTTTTAACATCCCCTTTATGCATTGACTAGTGGTTTTTAACAGGGAGCAAAGGGAGGTCTTACTATCAGATCTCATACTAAGTGACTTGGCCAATTTCACAGCACATTAAATGTTTCTGCATCTGTTTTACACTTGTAAAACAGGAAGGATACCTAATCGTCTTGACAAAGCACTCAAAAATGACACGAAAAGATATTTATGTGCAGCATCCACCTAATGACTTGATTTCAAGTGTTTTAAAAAAAAATTTAAAATAACATAACTTTTCAACTTGGTGTGGGCTTCTTAACTTGAATTCCACAATACTCTAGATAGTAATCTGAAATATTGCTGAACTTCCATCCTCCTTGGAGGGAAGCAAAGATGCTAGCATCTTTGAGCTGGGAAGCCTCTGAGCCATTAGCGAATTCTCTTTCGTCCTCGTGGTGCGTGTTTTCTTCTGAACTGCTGGATTTTTATTATTATTTTTAACGCTGATTTTAACCAAAACCTATAATGAGGGATCAGTTTCTGCACTGATGAGGGTGTGGGTTCTTTGGTTTGTTTTGGGGGTTTTCAGGTCTTAGTTATCTGAATAGCAAAAGCAGAAAGTTATTGCAGCAGAAAGTTCTGCATACCCCCCTTTTGATGGATTTTTTAAGTTTTAGGAAGTCTGCCTGGGAGACACCTCGTGATGTAATATATGCAAATACCTGAATTTGTTAATGTGAATATTTTTGAGATTTTGTTGCTGTTGTTTCATTGTGTGATACTCTTCCCTGAAACTAGCATGAGAGTTAAGGGTTGGTTTTCTGATAAGCGTGCTTATTCCTTAGATATCCCCTGCCTCCATTTTGTAAAATCACTCATCCCAGAGGTGTTCAATGTGTGAAAAAGTAACGGCTTTTATAGTTACAGGAAGATCAAGAATCTTCCTTGATTCTCACCAATTAGTCCATTAAGAGAATCAGTACTTGTTAATCCAATTGCAGTCTCCATTCTTCTGCTCGGCTTAGATGCCTGTCGCTTCAACAGTGAAAGAAAGTAGTCACAGGGTTGGGTCTGGCTAGCACAAGTCCTTGAAGGCAAAAGGCAAAGACTTCTGTCGTATGATAAATGTACTGATTTGCATAAGCACATAATCTGGCCTTTACTGAAGTGAACCAATCTGTTTTGAGCCAGATCGTTCCAATGTATGTATTGTGAAAGACAGAGAGGTTGGCCAGTCCCTTTATTTATGGTTCTTGGTATATCTGTGTTTTCCTAGTGAAATCTGAAGCCGAGTGAAGTTGCTGATCACAGCCCCCCAGAACACCGCCTGTTTCAAATGTATCTTGTGCATTGAGCATGTGCTGGTTTCTGCAAATACAAAAGTGGGAGGGAATTAGTTCTGCAGTGTATTTCCCCAGGGACAATCCTCACTGGCTCTGAAGGAAGACTTTGGTGAGATCCTGGTTCACAGTGAGATAATGAGTCTAACTGGATTCCCCTTTGGTCCTCACCCCTTTCTGTAACCTTTAAGATGTACAACTCTCTAATATTACAATATGGTGACTGATAGTTGCTAAAGAATTGGTGAAAATCTTATTACTGACAAAAATACCTGAATAAATGAATTAAAAAACCTTATTTATAGCATAATCACTTTAATTTCACTCTTCTGCTTTATTTTTTTCTAACAACTGTTAAGAAATGTAAACTCTTACTCCTTTTAAGGGCTTACATCTGTTTCATAGTAATACGTATTCAGGCTAAGTATCTGTATTTGGGGGTTTGAGGGCCTTCTTTATTGCTTGCTACAAGCTGAAGGATAAGTGCATGATCTCTCATCTGTTTGCTTTTTTCCTTAAAAAAAAAAAATTACTGATACAATTAAATGTCGTGATTTTCTAGCTTCATTTGGCATTTGCAACCCCTGGGAACCTTCCTGCACAGCTTTATTCTCGCTGCTCATTCTTGTTTATAGATGACCTGGGACAGGTGACATGACGAGGAAGATGGTGGAAGTGCCAACAGGGAAAGTTTCATGTCAGAGCGGATTGTTTGCGTTGCAGAGTGTTCTTTCCGTTTTATTTCAACTGTTGTGCTGTGTGAGGCAGAGGAACGTTCATCACCAGTTATGTGAGGTCAGGCAGAGGATCCAGCCTGTCTGGAAGCCCAGCTAACCTTGACAGTGTTCATCTGTGTAAGTTCATTGTATTGTGATGTATGGAGTTAAGTGGGTGGGAAAATCCAGTGGCTGTGGATTGCGCTGGGAAATACAGCAGTGATGGGTGAGGTGGCTGCGGGGTCACCCTACTTGAATTTCAGCATCGTTGTCTGAGGACCTTTATGCCACAGCTTATGCATTGGATCTTTCTTTCCTGCATGGCAAAGCACAGTAATCAAGTTTGGGATGCAACTGCCTGACAGGTAAGAGAAGACTTCAGAGCAAAGACTGTAGAAAGATGATCTCTTAACTCATCATAAATCTCTGGGACATAGTATTTCTTTCACTTTCTTCGTTTAATAACTACTTTACTCTGGACAATTTATAGACCCTACTGGCTTTAAGTTATGATTGGTATTACTGAACCCTGGAGTTGTATTGATCTCTTTATTTGTAGGTAAATAATTGTAAATGTTTTCAGGTTGTTCACGCACAGCAGGGAGGACCCAGGATAGTTCTGAGTTTTGGGCTATGGACACATAATTTCATTTAACAAACAGAAAAAACCTCCAGTCTTTCATTATCTTTCTGCAAATAAGCTAGATTTCAGAGGGTAATTATGTTCTGTTATTATCTTCTGTATATAGTCCTCTAACTGGAAATTCCTTTCCAGAACAGCAGTTCTTAGTCATTTTACTTACACGAGCTTAGTATAAGTTTACCTCCACTTCCACTGTGACTTTTATAAATGGATTTTGTTTTGCTGAATTATAAATGGTATGTGTCTATGCATTGTAACCCGTAATGCCTTTGAAAATCCAGCCTGGATGCTAACGATCAGGGTTTGGAATTATCTCCAGATGTGTTTTGTTTTTAAGTAAGTTGATGTGTGATGTTCAGTACTGTGGGTACTGTAGTGTATTATTTTTTACTACGTTTGACTTTTCAGTTCAGGTAATATATAGTCTTATGTTTTTTATTTAAAATACATGGAAGAAAATGTGGATATAAAGTTTGTGTTGTGCAATAAAAGTACGTTATACTGAAAATTGTTGGAATCTGGCTAATCTGGTCTGCAGCCACTGCAGCCCCGCTCCTCACATTGCCTGTGATTTGAGTTTGCTTTGCATGACCGCAGATGAAAATTAAGACACCAGTCTCCGTCCCAGGCTTCGGTTAACGGCACCAACCACTAACTCGTTTATCATCACTTCCTGAACAGATGGCAGTTAGGCAGTGTCTGCAGTCTCCTCGGGGAGACCGGCTGGTATCGGGTCAGTTCCGTTCCTCCTTCCTCCGTGCCCACCCGTTCACGTGAAGCAGCCCAGAGAAGGTCTGTGGCTGTCCCTGCTTGTGCAATGCTCGAAAAGGAAGACAAGTTTGTGGATTTGCTTAGCTGGCTGTGTTCAGAAATACTTCCCCCTTGTTTCTAAAGTAACTAAAATAACATTTTTCTTGCTGTCCCGTTGTCTTGCTAAAGCGATCCCTGCTTTCACAACTGGATGTCTGTGTTGAGCTGCTGGGGGGGG
>NW_009230569.1:0-312 GCF_000690835.1 Fulmarus glacialis
AGCGGGAGCTGATCCGCAGCGTGCGAGTCCGCTCCTGGCAGCAGTCGCTGGGCTGTGCCGTGGACTCCAGCTCCGTGTCGCCCTGCCCTGGCACCGCGTCCACAGCAGCCGCCGCGGAGACGAGCAGGGCCGGACGCTGGGATGGGGGGAGCATACCCCGGCCGAGCAGTGTTCGTGCAGCGCCCCAGAACAGCGCGCTCCCTTTGGGCTACAACCTGAAATTCGACGTCCAGCTGAAGTCACATCAGCAGCAACGTGCCCAGGACCGAACGCATGCGGTTTCACACGGGCCCGCTGCTGGCCTGTGGGACG
>NW_009230569.1:346-24813 GCF_000690835.1 Fulmarus glacialis
ACCTGAACAGGCAGCATTTAGCTGCTCTCTAGGAAGCCGTAAACAAGGCCTGGCCCTGCGCCCACCACAGTACAGTACAGCTCCGTGTTGTTCTCAGTTGTGGCTTTTTCCCCCTTGACCTGTTTCCAAGAAACGTGGCTGAGCTTGCCAGCGCTTGTTTGCACGATGGCTGCTACCCAGCTCTAAGAAAGCATCCTGGAGAATGCCTGGAAGCTGCTCTGCAGCAGGAGACAGCCTGTGCCAAGAACAGACAAGAAGGCAGTCAAGGCAAAGCAGCTTGGGATGGCCCAAAACAGGCAAGTAGGAGAGGGACTGGCCAAAGTGCATGAGAGTTTGAGGGTGCAGAGAACAGCTTCTTGCAAACAACAGTTTATGGTCAGATGTTTTCTTTACTAAGGACTCATCTGTGAACTCTTCCACAGCTCCCAGGAAAAGCAAGCTCCCAAGCGGGCGTGGACACAAGCTACTCTTTCAATTAATGGCACCAGCAGCTAGTTATAGATTCAAAACTAGTTATAGGTTCAAAGCAGGAATTAAGCCAGGACTTCAATTTGGAAAAACCTGTAGTAAAGGAGCAATGGAAAGGAAGTATCATGGAGGCTGTTGAAGTGAATGAGAAAAGTCATGAAAGGGATTTTTGTCAGTCTGATGGTTGAGTCAGCTGACCAAACCAGTGCATGGCAATGGACTCCCCATGTGAATTTGACCAAAAAGGTGGCTATAAACTTGAGTCAGACTCAGCACTGTAAAAATGGAAAGTGGCAAATGTTGTTACAAAGTAAATTCTGGGGGAGTCAGTTAATCTGACTTGTGTACCAAGCCAACTGCAAAAACATTGTGAATCAGATACCTTGAGAAATGAGATTTGTTGCACAAGGATTAACATAGCTTTTTTTAAAGGAAGTCACAGCCTGCAAGTTTATTCGGGTTCTCTGAGGGACTCACAGCAGACGTGTGGACAGGGGTATCTGGTAATGCACTACATCAGTTTCTGAAAAACTTTTGACCTAGTTTAGGTGGCCACATGGTCTGCCTCCAGCCTGTGCAAACAGCTCAAAGAAGAAGCTGCACAGGACAGTTAAGTGCAAGATGTTTGATGTGGATGTGGAAGGAACAGGAAGTCCAGAGTACAGCTCTGGACTGTATCATGGGAGATGCCATGAATCCACTGGTGGGCAAGCAAAACCAGAAATGCTGACTTACCTGAAACAGCACACATGAGGGCAGGGCTGAAGGCCACTACCTAGGAGGCAGTGGGTTGAGAAAGTGGGTTGAGGCAAAGAGGGACAGTTGGCAGACAATAAAAAATTTAGACCAAGAAATAGGAAACATCACAGGGACGCTGAGAGCAACAGGCAACCCAGGTCAGCATGGTAGCAGCACACAAATCAAACATGCATTTCACTGGGAGTATTTAAGTAGTTGCACTGCAGAAGAACCTACCAGTTAATAGAGAAATGAAACAGAGAACTCAGGTCCGGTACCACCAGGGGAAAAATGTCAGCGGGCAGGGAAGCACAACCCAACAGGAGTGCAACCTCCCTGCTATTCAGCTCTCGCTGTTTTGGCAGAGAGTGAAGAGTTTCATGGGAGGAGCTGGAAGAGGGCCCTGTGCTGCATCTGCAGACCTGCAGGGAAGACTCTCCCAGGGACATGAAGTGGTGCAAGAAAAAGTGCAGGGATATTTGTTGAAAATTTGGACAAACAGGCAGGGGAGAATGGCTGTCCACAAGTCAGCATCTTGAGATGGGTGAGGCATGGGCTATGTAAGGCACAGAGGAGGGCCTGTAAAAGGACATGCAGGAATGGATGAAGTAATTGAGAAAAAAGCTTCAGACAAATTCTTTGTGAATACTGTCTTTGGGAGGGAAAGCTGCAAGAGAACACAATGAGATACAGACATGGGCAGATGTGCAAGTCTAGAGAGAGGGCTGTGCTGGAGACCGGCCCAGGCTTCAGGCTGGAGTGGCAGGAAAATTTGTAGGTTTGTTAATAGTGACTGAAGTGGCCTGGTGGGTTTTTCAGAAAGGAGTGGTAGGACAAAAAAATCCAAAGTATCTTGGCATTTTATACTGTTTTACACGTTGGACACAAAGACTAACTATTCTAGATGCAACAAATCTGTCTGATCTGACAATTTCTAAAAGAAAATGCCTCTTGATCTCCTGCTCTGGGCAGATTCCTAAACTATTTAAGTGGAGACCCATTTATTCTTGGATACCATTGTTTGGCTTTTTCCCCAGAACTTACCTGGGGGTCCCCACTGGCTTTTCGGAGGCTCATATGGCCAGAGTCGAGCTGGTGTACTGGGGTCCCAGTGGTGTGGTAGCCATTCACTGTAAGAACAGATGTAGAGTTAGCAGGCTTGCTGCTGGTAGCAAATGAGTAATTGCACATTTTAAAAGCTAATCACATAATTGAATATACAGATACAAATCACGGTGCCTTTTTTGAGTCACCAGTGTTCACTGCCTCCAGCTTAAGAAATTATGGATGCTTTTCCCCATCCTAACAGGGTGGCAATGTGATGTGTTAACTCCAGCCCGGAACCGGACTCTACAGAAGCTCAGCCCATGGGCCCACTCCGCCCTCAGGATTCTGCAGCAGGCACTTATCAGTAGTTATGACAGGAGTTACTGAGCTGGAAAGAACCAAGAAAAAGAGATCCCCAAACTCAAAACAGTTCCGATAGCGCTGTTTGGTAAAATGATGTGTTTGAAGAAGCAGGGTATGTAAAAAGCACTGGTTTAATGGAGATGGGCTTTTCAGGTCAACGAAGCAAGCCTTGTAAGATGTTTATGGTTCATGTATACAGCTGTAGGGTGCTTTAATTTTGGAATATACTGAGCAAAGAATAATGCTCAAAGTAGGATTAAAACATGATACACAACTACGTCACAAATCCTTTGGTCACAACAAAATGCGCAATCTTCAAGCATACTTCCCACTCTGCTGATAGAGGGGCATCAGTTCGAAAAAATTATACGAAAAACATCCTCTAGACTGCATTATTTACAGTCAGCTGGCAGCAATGGCCTTTACATTTAATACTTTTTATTCTAGAGTAATTTTTGCTTTGCTTTGTCTTTCTGCAGTACCTGAAGTAGTTATGCAGCTGATTCTCTGTTACTTGATTCCCTGCAACTTCAAGTCAGGACAGAGGTGAAGTGGTCAACCCTGTAGTTACCACTTGCTAAAACGCTTCATTATGCACGTGCTCTGTGTGCAAGAGCTACAGCCAGCCCACGTTCCTCTGCAGCTTTTTGTTTTCCCTGCCCCGGCAGAAAGCAGGACTGGGAAAGGCAGCCTGTCCTTCCCTCCCAGAGCTGGCAGCACCGCTGGGCCACCATCTGCCTCCATGCTCCAAGGAAGGAGCCATCTCAGCTCTGAGCAGACACTTCAGACAACCGGCTGGAAGATGCATCAGTAGGGAAACAGCAGGTGAGAAGATGTATCGGAAGGGAAAGCCCCTCCACGTTTATTCTCCTACACTCACATGACCGTGTACATTAAATATACATCCCATGTAATCACAGCATTTTCCTTTGCTGAGTGGTAGAGAAGCAGATTCACCCAATGCAGTGGTCAGGCACAGCATCAAACAGTACCTGCAGAACTCTTCTGTGACACAGGGCTCTTTGGAGTCCCAGGCACACTGCTTGGCCGCTCCCAGGTCGTTTCTGTTGAAGGGAAACATCAGTGATGGAGACCTTGCACACTCATCAGTTACGTCTATTACACACACACAAATGGCCTGACCCTCGGTGTTCTCTGAACCAGGTTCTCACCCTGTGAGGAAGTGCACCTCTCTGCACTCCCGATCTCCTTCTATCTCTTTCTGCTGTCACTTCCCAGCCCCCGCTCCCTTGGCAGCGAGCTGGGATGGGTCAAAACAGAGCAGATTGGGAGCTGCATCACTGGTTCTTCCAGTGCAGGTCTGCCCCAGGGCCGTGCTCGACAAGAAAGCAGGGATACAGCTGTATGCACTGCCTGTGAGCTGCTGCCACGATCTGCACAGACAGCATTTCCAGGTGTAGTTAAATCAAGCCCAGTGCGGGGTCCTACCTGCAGCCCACTGCAGACAAGGAGCTTCAGCACAGCCAGTCGTGGCCCTCACCCTGGGAACAAGGACCAAGTGGTGGCAGTGCCTTTGCCCCTGCTCTCTGTGTGAAAGGCAGCTGTGAATAACTCAAAGATGTCGTTTTACTGACATATACACAGACCGTAGCGTTTTATTCCCTCAACAAACTATTTCCCTGGCAAATTTACTTTTTCCACTCGGGTCCTTTAGCAGCTGGGATATACACATGTATGTCATGCCAGTTTTGATACTCAGAAGACTGCTGCTGCTTTTCCCCTCTCAGTTTCCTCGGTAGTTTAACCATTCTGCTCATTTTCTCAGCAAATGGAAAATTATTTTTGACCACATGCTAAATACAGAAGATTTAATTGCAAAACTTTGTAAAAGTTGCAAACAGCAGACAGTGGAGTTAGAACAGCAACTTCTGCGGAAGTCTAGCTAGAAAGCCCAAGCCACCATTCCTTTTGAATAAACATATTGGTACCAAACCAAATAAATAATACTGACTGACTGCAAAAATCAAATAAGAAAATAAGCAAGTTAGTGTAATCAAGTCAAAGAACTACTTTGGCCACTTTGTTTGAAACTGTCATTCCCAAAATCCCAACCAACAGCCATCTAAGCCTGCCAAAGCCTGAAATCCTGCATGTCTCTCAATATTCTGGATGAACATGGTCAAGCAGTAACGGGGCAGGAGATGCTGAGAGAGCCCTTGGGCATAACAGCTTATGGGCTGGCAGTGAGCACTTCCATCGGGGCACATAAGGCCTCCTATCCTGGGTGAATGCTTATTTGAGCAACAAACAGGATGTTAACATGCTCCAAGAACCATAAAAGGCCTATTGGGTAAAGAAGGGAGTACTGTTTTATCTGTCTTTATATATACATTCATGCACATATATACACATACAGATGTCCTCAAGGGTTGCGTTAGGTTCCTTATTTCAGGAAAGGACTCAGGATTACAGATCCCAAATGGAGGAAGGTGCCATCACCCACACCTGTGATGCCCAAATCCTTGAGACGCTTCCTGCTTCCTCCTCTCCCCTTCTCCCCAAGCCAGAGCATGCTTTTGCTTGCAGAGAAAAATACTTCGAGCTTTTTTTTTCCCTTGCAAGTGCAAAACCTGGCGGACTAGAAGAAGCTTTGATGAATCATGGGGAAATATTTACATTTTACTCAGCTTTTTGTGAATTGGGTAGTAAGTTAATAAATTCCATGCTAGGTCAATGAGGAAGAATTGGAATGTTTTTTAACTAAACAGAAGGAAAACCAAATGCTAAGAGTTGTCTTTTATGAGTCAGCTTGTCTTGGCTTAAAATACACAAATGCATGGTTAAATAAAGACAAATTCTAATTTACATTTATTGTAATGCAAAGGTAAACAATAAAATACGCTACCCATGTTTCTGGTAGGTTTTTTTCCCTAATGTAAATTGTTCATTAATGAATAATGTGAGTTGACTTAAGACAAATGTTTTAAAGAATGGCTTTTGGAGATCTGTGTGGAGGGGTTGTGATGTCCGTTCTTGTTATGCCCAAGTGCAATCCGTCGGGTAACATGTTTTTGTCAGAACTGACTTTGAGATTAGCAGTAAAAACAGTTATCTTCATATTTGGCTTGGGTTTTTTTATGCAAGCATATCTGTCTACAATATTTTTGCATTTTTGAGACTGTACAGAGGAATGTACCTAAAAACCTAACAAATATATTTGAAATGTAGTAATTAGCATATTTGTGAATACAATCCAAAACTCTCAGTGTCTTGACAAATTTTCTAAAATAAAGTGATTGTGCACATTGAAAAATTGAGTTATGCACATTGAAAAATAAAACAAAAAAATGCTATAAAAAAGCATAAAATAGAAATAACATCTTTTATTGGATAGGAAATGAAAAGAACAAGAATGTTTTTAACCCCACTTATTTTGAGTGCTAGGAGAAAAAAAAATCCACTTCTGTGCACAGAGTAACAGAGGGATTATTCCGGCAGTCCAGGCAGGGATAGGAACTAACCTCGATGAGGACTGCACTGCTGTAATGCCATCTACTGGAAGCAACTAAATTTACCAAGATAATACTGTAACATGACAATTTCTCTGCAGCTTAGTCATGATTAGAAGTGACCGGTGGGTGTGTGATTTTTTCCACAGCTAGAAACGGCTTGATGAGACGTAACACCCTGTTTGATATAGACAAGACAGAGTCTCGTCTTGGAGTACCAGATGCAGCCTTTGATCCTGGCGCTTGGAAAATCTGAAGACTACTTGTAACACTGTGGTAAAACAATGATCACTGCTATTAGGAACAGATTCAATATTGGACAACATTTTATATCCCACCCAATTTTCCAGAGAGGATGTTGGAGACAAGCTAAAACCTCTCACTCCGTGAGAGCGTAATTTAGTACTGGCAGACCAACACCGACAAGTTCTGTCCTCCCTTATCAGCCACATGTTAATTATTCTATTTAGCCAATGAGGGGAAGGAATAATCAGTAGTTTCCTTGTCACTCTCTGGGCTGCGAAGGAGGTCTGTGAACAGAAAGAAGTCCTGCAGCCCTGGGAGATAACTGGAAATTAGTTACTAAATAGCAAGGCAGTAGAAAGCCACTTGTTCAAACTGAAATGATGTAGTGAGAGGAAAAATAGTTACAAGACCCAAATGATACATGCTAACAGAACCAAAGAGGGTTTTCACAGACGTGGTTAAACATTTCCTCCCAAAGGAAAGCGGAAACCTGTGGTGTTTAGGGGAAGAAAGTTCACTTTGCATCTGTTTGGCAGAATGAGAAATGACATGATGTGTCAGGCCTTCAGAGAGCCACACACTCTGGGACCTCATGTTAGTCAAGAAACACAGCTTCTGAGGAGGTCCCGATGCAGACAATTTTTGTGATCAAAGTGTAGCAGCTGAAGAAGGAATTTTGTGTCCCTTCTCCATGAATACAGTAGTGCTCTGAGGTCAAAGCAGCTGCTTTGCAGTCTGAACATACAACATCAGCCAAACATCAGGGCTTTAAGGTCTAGCATAATCTCTCCTGAGTGTGCTTATATTGCTTTCAGGAATGGATTTAGTACCTCTGCATGGTGTCATGTGTAGTGCTATTTTAGGAGCTAAATGCTCCATAGTTTCATTGGCCAAACAATGAGAACAGGGCACAGCAAGCCAGAGGACCTCCGGGTCTGCTTACTGTACAGAAACTCTCCCCGGTCTTAAGGATCTGTAGCAGCTACAATGTGTCACCCAACTGCGGGCACTATCTCACGTCTTTATAAATAGGTTTGGAGTTTGTTTTGGTTTTAACAGCAATAAATCTGAAATGCTGAGCAGCTCCACACCCAGTTTCTGCCCTGAATAACGTGAAGCTGTGCAAGCTGCACAGGTCATTCTGACATGGATGAAGAACAGCAACAGAACAGGTCCCTCCTCAATGACACAAGAAGAAACCCTACAAGCTTCTCCCAAACTATTCCTGAAAACATACAGAATTAGAAGTGATATTCACAGTAGGGTAGAACAGGCCCCACAGTCTTACCTCATCTTTTTTGGATTCACTTTGCTCTTGCCAATGACATGTAGGAATCACCCATATGTGCAGTTTGCAAACCGCCTAGCCTTTCTTTGCTGCTCCACTGCATCTCCATAGGCTTTCAGCCTGTCCGTGGCTCCCCAAAGTGCAAAGATTGGTTGGACCTGTAAGTTGAAGGGAGTGCAAACAGCCCTGCTTTGGAAACAGGTTTCCTTTAACAGCGCAATACTGCACTCCCCAGTCCAAACCTCCAGGCTGCTTGAAGCCACCACACTACAGCTGGCTTTGCTGGAAGCAAACCTCACCTCGCCAGCCAAAAACGAAGTGCTGTCAGTGCTCTCACATCTTATCTTCTGTTTCTTACTAAGATCTTCCCCACATTTGTGATGAATGAGAAAGGGTTTCATGGCATTTCATTTCTTTATATTGTGTGTGGGAGAAAACAGCCCAAAGGAAAGGCAGGGGGAGTGTGTGGGTTTGTGCACGTAAGGAGGGGAAACCACTTGCAATGCCCTGAGACTGGAGTATACCATTCAAAACTTTAGAAACAGGAGTGGATGAATGAGAGTACAATTAAAATGTTTTCTTCCTGTTCCATAGAGGACATGTAGCACAAGGAGATTTTGTTTCACTGGAATGAGGAGGTCTCACCTCTGTGTCACTTCACAGAACTGACTCCAGGCCAGGAAGAACCGTCCTGGCTCTTCCCTCCTGACCTCCTGCAGACCAGAGTCTGAGGACTCTCCTGATTCAGCACAGCAGCTCTTTTGTCTTTGTGCTCCAGCGTTCTGGTCCAGTGAGCCCTGCAGTACTGAACACGGTATGAGTCACCTATAGCAACATCAGCTCAAAAAGCCCAAACAACCAGCCCATGCATGAGCCTCTGAACTGCAACATAGTCCTCTACATGGTGTCTTGTCATTGCATTGCGAGGTCACACTGCTCCATGGGCCTCCCAGGGCCCTGACCTTTACTTCCATCCTCATACCTAATGAAAAGAGACATGAAAAGCAGGCAGAAGTGACAGATGCAAATCTCTCTGCACCTGCGTGAAACATGAGACTCAATCTTGCAAGTGCTGAAAGCAGAGCACCATGTAGTGCATGAACTAGTTCAGCCTGAGTTGCAGTGTCAGAACTGAAATCCAGCTCCATCCCACAGGTAGTTCATTAAAAAGAGACTGAGGCTGCCACACAGCTTTCATCCTCAGTCTCAAAACAGCGCCATGGAGACAGGCACCATCCAAGAGTTCTTGAAATCTTCTGTCCTTGTGTTGAGGGTAGAAGTGCTTGTCGCTACCTCAACAGCATGGGAAAAGCTGCTGACAATAGTCCTGACTTGATCTTTCAAAATGAGCACTGGGACCTGTACCATGCCCCTCCTTTTGCAAACACCATGCGACAAAAGCAAGCCCTTCACTGCAGGCTTAGTAGTGATAATAATGCTATTTCCAGCACACTTTCTGAGACACACTTTGTTTTTCTAGGTTTTAGGTCACTTTACCAGGGCAGGTTTCTATACCGCCCTTTAGCTAGGGCATCCTGTATCAGAGGGAAACTGTCACTAAAAAGTTTTATCTGTATGAGAAAAAAAATGTAATAAAAATGCTTGACATCTCTTAGGTGTCTCCACAGATGACTTACTATTTCAGCTGCAGTTCGTAAGTTTAGTTGGAGTAGGTGTTGACTGTAGCTGATGAGATATGAAAGAAAAACCTCAATCCACAGATTAAATCCTTCTAAGTTCCTTAATTGACTCAGAGAGATGGAAAAATATTAGGCAGAGGAAGTACTAGAGTAGATTGTGGTTATATTCCTTCCATCCACTGATCTCTCACTTCGGGTCTAACAAGTACTTCAGAAGTGGCAAGAACTGTCTGCAAGTGGTGAACTTCCTCACTGCTTTCCAGCATCGCAGTACTGGTTGTCTTCAAGGAGAGAGCCCCTTTAATGCATCTGGCTTTGTTGAGCCCCAGGCTGACACCCCCCCCCGGCTTTCAGGGATGTGACAAGGTGTACTGGGCAGAAGCTCCAGCAACGTGCCAGTCTAGCCGAACTACTGGATCATCTCTCTCAAAGAAATGGCATGCTTTCAGCTCACTTTGAGGTTGCTTTCTAACCAAGCAAAGATAAAGTAAGTCTTGTTTATTCTCTGAAAATAAAGAGTTCAAGATTCAGTAAAGGTTGGAGGTAAAGTCACAAAACGACCAACTGTTATTAATAGCCTTAGTGCCATCATTAGCCAGATTCATTCCAGGCTGTGCTTGAGCTGCCAGGATAGATCTCGTATGCATTTCCTCTGGAGAACTGGCCACTCTCTGTATTCACCCAGTTCCCTTCCACACTCAAACAGCATCAGCGAAAATGCAAATATCACTGTGTGATCGCAGGGTAGAAAATTCTCCTAGTCTGTTGTCATCCTCCAATTACCCAGTGAAATTAAAATTGCTTTCATATTCTTGATTAAGGTCTAGCTTACAATGGTGCAGTAGGGAGGTTTCCTTTGCACCCAGTGCTTCTTAATTTAATCCTTTTTATGTGCTCACAATGCTTAAAAATTGTGTCTTAGGAAAGAATTGTTGAGCTTGCGACATACTAATGTTACAGTGCTCTCAGCTCTGGGATTGCATAGAAGCTATGAGACATAAATGTAGTGAATTATATATTTTAGGATGGAGAACCTCAAAACACGCAGAAGTCCCTTTGAGTTTCTGTGGGTATTCTCTGACCCAATGACTGTCCTGGGGTCAGTAGGCAGACTGCAGGTTGCAGTGGTTGCACAGCTGGATCAGAGACTTGCTTGGTGTTAGGAACTTCAGCAGACGAAAGGTGAAGGGTAAATCAAGATAAGCAGGAAAGGGTACCCAGGGGTGAGAAACAGAAAAGCTGGCTGGTGGTACTAGGAGGATACATATTTTTTCAGGCAGATCAATAAAGTTTTCCTAAAACTCTGAAGTGCTGGACTTGAGATTCCTTTCAAGGGAACAGCTGCTTGCAGGTACACATTTTAGGACTGCCTGAAAGCCCATGTCCCAGAACTTGTTGTTGCAGGTGCCATTTTACTAATGATGTTTGTGATGCTGAGAATATATGGACCTTAATTAGGATCAAGATAATGTGAAAGCAGAATTCCTGCTTTCCAGGAGACAGAAAGCTGTTTAGTAAATGCGAAGGACGTAACACCACAGACAAGAAAAGCCTGGAAATAAGCACACACTGTGTAAGGCTGACCTCAGCTGAGAATGCAAGATGGCAGCAAGCCACACGCACACTTGTGTCATAAGTATGTAAGTCATCTTTAATGTGATGGACAAGGTAGCTGGAGTGCTGTTGTTTGACTAATGCAAGAGGTATTACAGCTGCAGCACATCAGAGAATTTCTTCAGCATAATCAAATATTTTCACACAGTTGTAAACCACTCCCAAAGATGCTGAGCAATTGTATGGTTAACCACATAGTAGCTGTGCATTCTGGGCACATGGTACTTTCGAACTCAGCATGGCAGTGTGATCCTAGGGCTCCCCTTTCAGAAAACACAAGGCCACCCCTGCCGAGCAGCTTGGAAAGTTTTCCATGTTCTCTTACAGTCCAAGTTATGTGCAGCATCATCTGCTCTGCCTGCACCATTCAGTCAATGGCTTACAACAGCCTCACATCTGAAAAGAGGATTAACAGGATATCAAAGCAGAGGAGATTGCTCACCCAGTTTTCTTAAAGATGGATAAGTATTGTCCAATGCACAGAAGATGGTTTTATGAGACTATGTGAAGCACACAATTCTTTACATCTTTCAGAGACTGGATAGCATCTCCACCCTCCCGCCCTGACTGCTTCTCACCTTCGGCCCTTCATTTACCCGTCGTACCCTATGTCTTTACATCCTTCCCCATCACTTGTGCTCATGTCTCCTCTCATTTGCTCCCAGACTCATGTCTCCTCTCATTTGCAATCACAACACAGAACTACAATTATTATTGATAAGAAAATGTCATACTAGGGAATGACTTCAGAAATACACATTTGTTTCAGATTATGCCAGTGTCGTCCTGGGAAAGGGGAGAGGCTCAGCCCTAGTAAGCTGCATGAAGTTGCCAGCAGTCCTGACACTGCCTGAACCGAATACAAAGCATTGTAAAGAAATGCAGGCGGGGGAGAGCAGTGCTATTTTCGTTGCTTTAAGCTCTGAAAATGCCAGCTAGAAGCCTGCTGCCAACCCCCCAAAACAGCAGCAAGTAAATAAACACAGTTATTTCACAGGGACTGTCAGGTAGGAGATATCCAGGGCAGAAATTATTTCACCTTACCTGCACCTGCCTCCAAATGACCCACAGGTTGTCCAGATGTGCTCAGGGTTCAATGTAAATGTCAGCACTCTGTCTATTTGCCCTCTCTCCCAGACAGGGTTTCTTCCTACTCAGTCCTCCCATCAGCTCATATACATGAAAAGTTTTGAAAGCTACACACACAGTGATTTTGCAACCCAGACCAGCCTGGGGACATTTATTTCTTGAAATTCCAGCAGAACAACAGAGCTTCTCACTGACTTGCTGCAATGATACCTGTCTTGGGAAGGGAACGGACAGGGACACCCCTGTACACAGCCAGGTACAGGCAATCTCAGCTGAATGGTGAAACGGACACAGGCCCTGAGGGGCCAACAGAGGTCTACAGCACTTCACATAAACACTTACTGGCTTTTCTTCAGTAAGACCACACACAACAACCCCTCACCTGAGTCACAGACAGAGATGGAGGAGTGTGCATAAAGCACTGGGATATTTATCAAGCTGGGACTTGAGCCAGCTCACTTGAAATATGAAGGCCACAAGATAACTGGCAGTTTCTGGAGGTCTCATTTCGTGTTTCTCTGAACAGGTCAACACTGGAGCTGACCTGTGAGCCCAAGCAGAGTGCAGACAGACAGCCGGCCTTGAGGGATGGAGCCCACCACTGTTTGCTGAGGTAAAACCAATAAAAAGGGCAGCGCAGTTCTGGTGAAAAAGAAATAACAAAAAGCCTGTGTTTGTATTTTTTCTGAATCAAATAAGGGAATTCGATGGGCAGCCAGGTTGGTTCAGAAGCAGCATGGGAGCTGTGCACGAGGGTGTTTTATACTTTCTCCAGTCCTCCTACACTTTTTTCTCCCCTTGCCTGCAAACAGGACCCCTAAACCCATCCATCTTGGGATATACAGACCCCCTTCTCCCTCAGTCCATCAGCTGCCATCAACCCCAGTTCCCAACACCCTCCCCCATGCCCACGAAGCAGAAGCAGCCATCCTTACAAACCCCTCTTGGCCACTGGGAAGGATCAGACCAGAGAGGGGTGGGTTGCACAGCATGCTCTCCCCATCCAGAGTCACAAGCACCATTGCTGCAGCCCAGACTTCCTCTGCAGGGCAGCAGGAGCTTCAGGAGATGGGGACAAGAAGATTGGGCTGCTTACACACTTCAAACAGCCAATTCCTCTTCCCTTGGCACACGCAGATGGCGTGGCACTACATGGACTGAGCACACATCCCAGAGCGCTTGTGCTAGTGCAAGGGGCTGTGTGCCTGTGGGTAGTAATGTTGAGGCTGGAGAAACTGGGGAAGCATGGGCATGGAGATAGCCAAACACTGGCTAGGAGGAGATTTTAATGTCTAAAACTTGATGGGTAAAAAATCCAAGGCAGAGTAGTATTGTTCAAGGGCACAGGGACAGAGCGCTGAGGAACAGCCAATATTGCTGGTCTGGGAAGGACCTTCTCAGCGAGTTACTTCTTAGAGTAACCACTGGTCTCCCATTCATTGTTCCAACAGCAGAAAAGTATTTCCCCTCCATCTGCTGAATCAAACCTATGAGTACTGCACACATAAATGCATTTTTTTTCAGCTCAGACCTAGTAGCTTCTCGCGTGTAGAAAAGCTTTCTGTGGGGCTTGCTGCTCTGTAACACTGAGCTGCAGCTCTGGCCAGCTCTAAGCCATATGCTGTGGCTACCTTGAATGAGGCAAAGTGTGCAATGGGAAAGGTGTTCTTCTCCCTGAGACATCCCTGAAGCTGTACTTGCAGAGCCTGCCTTTCCTTTCCACTGCCTTCCTGCCAGCCCCCATGTGGCCTCCTAGGTTCTTCTTAGTACTTGTGCAATGAAGGTGTCTAAAGACATATTTCTTTCCTCAATCATTGCTATGCCAACAGGTCATATTTCTGATACTTCTGATATTTCCTAAACCTGACAAGGCTTCCTGCCCCTGGATAAATATTTTTGCCCTGGTCTGATTTGTAGAGCTATTGGCCTGGCCTTCCAGCTCCTGTTGTTCAAGTAACCCCCAGGAACAGCGCTGTCCCTCTGAAGTGTGAGTACGCGTGCAGATGCGCGTTTGTGTGCATGTGTGAACACGCCTGGGTATTTGCAACAGCTGTAGGAACTAAGTGTAGAAATGGGGTGAGGCATTTTACAGATGTCCTGTGCATCCTACACACTGTTGGGGAAGAAAGCCAAGGCAGGTATTTTGGGTGTGAAGGGAGGTGTGCTCACCATATGACGGGAGGAGACTGTTTCATCGTGCAGCCCTCTCCATGCCTGCTGACACCATCACGACTGCATTCTGCTATAGGAGTAGTAAGGGGCAGTAATCCCATGCAAGGAAACTGAGGACATTTTTTAAGTTCCCCTTCAGTTGTAGGCTGTAAGCTCTGGTCCCCGGTGAGATTCACTACAGCCAGCTTTACCTGTCTGTGGAGTTGGTATTGTCACTGAAGCTCTCCTTACAGTCAATGAATAGACAGCACAGGAGTCCTTGCAGAGTTAATGATGCAAAATAAGGACCATGACTGCTACAGAGAAGGGTCTTCCAGGCATTTTAGAGTGGCTTGTCATCTCTCTCCTCTTTCTTATGTTTTGACATGACAAGCTTGGATGTTGCACAAGATAGATGCCAGGCATCCTGACTGTAACATAACTGGTGCAGACTCAACCTTCCTACAGCAGGCCATACCGTGAAAACAAATTTTAGGTATATTGAAATTCTCTTGGGCTTCATTCTGTGGACCATTTACAGGTCAGAGGCCTTTAAAATGGTTTCAGGATTGAGTCCAACCAGTTTCAAAGGATGATAAATGTGGAGTGGTTGGGCCATCAAGTGGAGCTAGACAGGAATGTGCTGTCTCTGTCGGCTGGCTCATTTATGTGTGCAGATCTATTTGTTCCATACAGAGCCACCCCAATTCTTTCGTTACAGATGTTTCTAACATCTTTTTTCCACATAAGAACACTGTCTCATAAAGTCTATTTCTTTCCAGTTAAGAACCAATTTCCTTGTGTTTTTCACATAAAGACGATGAAAATTAGATCACACAACATCACGCATGCTGGAAATACTATTATGGTCAGATAAGATGTGTGGATGGCACGGGCAGATGATCACAATGTGGAAGGACACTAACCGCTGGAAACATTGTCAATAATATTAATGGGAGGAGGGTTCTGTCGTATTTTGAAGGCTCAGAAGAATCAAGATGTTACTTGCCCCTAAAATCCCATTTCCCCTCCCCAGGAATGGGAATGCATACTTGAGTTCCCATCTCTGAATAGCTGAAGCACCAGAGCAAAAAACCTATTTAATTCAAAAAAAGGTTTCTGCACCATGTGAGGAAGGAAGCAAATGGTGACGTTTGTTTGGTGAAGCAGAGATGGTACAGTGCCAGGCATGTTCAGAAAGGCAATTTGTTGGATGGACCAGTCATCCAACACCTCCTGTTTTCAGGAGAAGGGAGCAGAACCCACAAAGGGTTCAGCTAAGGAGCATCACAGAGCCCCACTGAACCAAAACTTGTATATCTTTTGCTTGCTGACCTTCTTCAAAGGCCATGCCTCCTCCCTGCTCCCAGCCGTGCACCCATCCCAGCAGATTGACTGCACGGCACGAAGTCCACCGGCTGCTGCTGCCCTGTGCACTGGCTAATCCTGCCTTTCCCCGAGGAGTAGGAGGGCAGGATTGTCCAGGGAGGAGCAGGATCTGTCCCAAAGCACAGTGGTAATATTCACCACAGGTCTAAGTGGGTACACATGAAATGAAGCACAGTAAATGTTCCTCTGAACTCATATTAAGATTCTTTGACTTAGACAACCAGAAAAATCAAACCAGCAGTTGAGTGAAAACAGACTAGTTAGATGTGACGTATGTAGAAATTGGGGAAACACAAAGATACCAAACAAAGAACAACTCCCATGTGAGTGCCAGGCATTTGTCATCCTCTACATTGATAAATATTTTTCATATAGGTCAGGCTTTACAGACTGAAAAAACAGGCCTGACAGGGATTTCAGGAAGTAATTTTGTCACTGCTGTGCCCCAAAGCAAGGCCAACATGATTTTTCACGGTTTTGCGTAACCTGCTCTTAGAGACCTCCAGTGATACAGACTCCCAGGCAACTCCCTACTCCCACACTCTACTTAGAGAGCTAGGAAGAGTTAGAGTTGTCCTTGTTGCAACTAAAGTGTGTTACTGTGTCTTCTAGTCACAACAGGCATTGCAAACAGTCTTCTCTGCAACAGTTCAACTGCTGTTCACATGGAACCCTGCTCCACTTCGGCCTTCAAAGCTCTCGTTTGAATATTTGCTACTACCACCAAGATCTGCACCTGCGGCAGCTCCACCCGGGCCTACTTTCATGAAGCCTACTTTCATGTCCCCATCCATGTCTTTGCTTTCTTAGGGCGAACAGCCCCAATCTCTTAACATTTGCCCACAGGCCATGTTTTCCACATCTCCCATCATTCTTGCTAGTCTCTTCTGGGCTTTATCCAACTGGCTCACATCTTTCCTGAAATGTAGAGCCCAAACAAAATAAAATATTCCAGCTGAGGCTTTATAATTTCCTTGTAAAGTTGGAGGCTTACTTCATGCCTCACAGACAACATTCCTATTTATACAACGGAAAATGCTGGCTGTTTTTGTACTAACACAACACTGCTGGCTCACACTCAGTTTTAGATTCTCCAGAGCCCCTACATCTTCGTCTGTAAACTGCTCCATTGCCTGTCTTTGTCACTTAGTTATTTCTGATGAAATCTCCAATCTTTACTGAATGGCATCCTACTCTTTCCAGTGTGTGCTCCCAGTTGCAGGATGATTGCGAATTCTAAGCCTGTTCTTTGCAGCTCACCATGTTCTCTCCCAGCTTCAGTTAAAGTTAACATTTGAATAAGTACTCTCAATGTCAACATGCCATTCATCAGTGGAAATACTGACTAGAATGAAGCCTCGGACAGATCCCTGCAGGATTTCCTTCGTTGCAAACTTCCCTTTGACAAGGGACCATTGATTACCATGCTTTGAGTATGATCTGCCAAGCAGTTTTGCACCATCTTATTGTAATTTAACTACGGTCCCCTTTCCCTTTAGTTGTTTTCCCTCTAGCCAGCTTTCAAACTGCCTTTGCTGCTTTTAAGACATGTCTTCCTGTATATAAGCTGCCTTTCCTGCATGTGGGGTCTCTGCTCACAGACCTTCCCCCCGGAGACTGTATAAATGCTTAGCCACAATCCTACCACATGAGAGGGCACGCACCTCCTCCCATCACTGCTTCTCAAAGATGGAAGTACTAAAACTGCCATGAACCTGCCAAGAAAGCCTGTTCTTGCTAGCACCCACCTTCAGAAAGGCAGTGGGTGCTAGCAAAGCCCCAGAACGGGGCAGGGGGATGCTCTGTTGTGCTCTTACCCAACCCAGGGCTCAGCCACAGCCCTGAGCCTGGTGAATACCCCCACCCTGCTCTGGGATACGCTTCCCACTGACTGACAGGGCAACTGGTTGGGCATGCAGGACAGCTGGAGTGCTAAAAGAGAAGGACATGTCACTCAAAGGATGTCCAAATACAACATTTAAAAGAACAGTGAACCCAATGCCTGGAGCTTATGCTTAGCATATGGCTGAGAGAAGGCTGTCTTCTACCTCGTGCATGAAAGACATATGATGGAAGGGACAACCAAAGGGAGGATGCATGATAGCAATGGCTAAGGGATATGTTACATGTATAAAAAGAAAGCAAGAGCATGGATTTGTGGGCTTCAGTGCTCTAGGAGCCCTGGCAGAGCACTCTTCAACCAAAACCGCAGTGCTACATTTGCTACCTAACAAGTAAGTTAAGCCCTGAAGGAAAAACCACAATGCAGCACTTCAGCAATTAGCTGAGTGTAGTGGCATGGTACAAGAGGTACCAAGTCTGGGTACCTCTGGACTCTGGAAAAGGTGGGATCAGAGACAGCTCCTGCAGCAGTACGCTGTTGGCAGAGGCTCAGCAGCTGCATCCTTGGATGGAAGCGGCTGGACAGGGTCCCCAGGGTGCGTACAGGACATGGGCAAGGCAGAGCTCAAACGAACTGCCAGCAGGGCTCCAGCTGAGGAGAACTGAGGATACTCCTGGATGCTCTGTGACATGTTCCTTCCACTCACTTTCTGGCTACTTTTTCCCCAAAATCACTACCTCGAAAGAGCTCTAGCATCTCCCACTCTGTCCACTGAACAGCTCTGTGCTTCTTCTAGTTATTATTAGTTTCTCCTCTCAAATTTCTGCATGCTAGAGTAGAAGTAGATAGCCTCTCGCCTCTACTTCAGCTCCACTGCCTGGCTCAGCCTCAAGTGGGTAGAAGCAGCACAGAGCAGGACGGATATTCTAAGTTATTTAAAATAAGAGAAAAAAAAGGCATAAAAAACAGTCTCCACAGCAGCCAGAGAGACCTGCTGGAAGCTAGAAGAATAACCAGTCATATTTATTCTCTCTGAAACCATTTGCTCTCTCAGCGAGCAGAGCTCACACCATGGTTGAGATACAGAAATCCCTTCTTGGATTCAAAAATTTCAAGGAAAAAAAAAAGGCTACATTAAGTACAAGCCACTATAACAAAGCTTAAGTTGTACAGTCATTAGAAAACTTGGTGCTTCAGCACCTGGAGAAGACAGTCTTGATTTGGCACGGTGATTCTGATCCAGGTCCAGATTCTGCACCTGAAAATGGAAGGAAACTCCAGAGAGCATTCCAGAGGAGCCTGGGAGGGAACCTACCTTTGGTCGATCACAGATAGCAATCACAGAGCCTTTCTAGGACTATTTCACGTTTCTTCCTGTTGAATAGGAAGCTTTGTAGATCCTGATAACAGGAGACATGAGACATATACAGGGACACGCCTAAACTGCTCTGAAGTCAGAGCCTCCTTCCACTTTGGGACTGAAAACTGAAGTCCTTTCTGACAGAAGGCTCCAAACGGAGGAAAAGAAACTCATTTTTCAGTATAGCTCAGTGTAACAAGGTCCTTGGAAAACCTTACGATCCAAATATGTGTCCCAGTGTTTTGCTGCATGTTAGAGGGTCCACCCCTCTGGTGCCAGCTCTCCACGTAGTCCATGCAGCAGAAGGCCCTGGTAGGGCTGAGTAGACAGTGTACTGGCTGAGGTCCCCCAACTGAAACCACAAGCTTCAGTGAACAGTGCCTTGCTATTATCCAAGTTGCCTTAAACTCACCTTCCAGTGCAGTTACATTAATGTACAATTCTAATAAAATATTTTATTCAAACATCTAGTTTCAGCAAAGCAGTTACAGATGCTTGTGAAAGACAGAAGTGGAAAAAAAAAAGAAAACCACAATTAAACCACTTTTAGACTAAAAATAACCAGAAAGTTCTTTCTCATTCCCTTATCGCTCTGAAGTGCTATCCTCTCCTGGCAGGATGCTACACAGAGCTTCCTTCTCCAAGCATACCTTACGCCTTGTTGCATCTGTTAAGGAGAGCCCTCCACGAGAAAGTCTGCATCACAACGTACACTCATTAGGCAGCTCTGGGAAGCTCCTTCGCTGGGGAAGGCTCCTTCCCAAGCCCTTTGAAGGGCGTTCAGACAGATTTAATCTTTCACTCTGAATCTCACAGTACTTATTCCTTGTCCAGGAGATAGTTTGGCCATTTGACTTCATTAAAATAAGGACTGCTTCACTCCCTTGGAGATGCAAATATTTCTTCCTCAGATGGGTGGGACCTACCCTGTTTGACTGACTGGTTAACACCTTGTTGCCTTGAGAAGTTCCCTTTTCTTCCCTCTAGTGACTCACTGGCATGTTTAATTATGAAATGTATCTTACACAGAATCTTGTATTTTGTAATAGTCTGTACATTATCAAGTATACTTGTTGCACCCATCTATATGGGATTAATACATGTAGAACATTGCTGGCATTTGGTTGAGACCAGATACAACAGTAGTGGGGTGAGTAATTTCTAACATCTTTCTCTCCTAGGCAGGCTCAACATCCAGATTCTGCTGGGCTGCATGGACAGATCCCACAGCTGTTACTCCCATGCTATGCTATATTCTAAAAGAGCTTACGCTTCATCAACCCCGCTGAAGCTGGACCTCTGTCCAGCAAGAAGTTACCAATACGGTTTGTCAGGATGTGCAGTGTACATGCACGTCCTAGCAAGAGAAGTGCTCATGCCCTTCTGGGGAGGCACTATTGCCATCAGCACACAAAGCAGTATTCCCTGACCCTTCACAGTCTCCTGCTGCATATGTGGGGGATGAGACAAAGCATCATTTCAGACCGTCTCAGCTGTGGCATCAGAAGGGAAAGACCTTGGGAAAGCAATGAGCACAGGGTCTACAGTATTTCCTGATGGATTAGCAACGTCCCTTCTCTTTCAGCTGAGACCAGATGTACATTCTAGCAACGGCTGTCACCCCTAGAGTGGTATTACAGCAAGTCAACATGCAGTCAGCCAGCCACTTTGTGACTCACTGTGTGAAAGCTGCTGAACACCCAGGCTTCCCCGTGGTAGAAAAAAAAACCGAGAGAATTTTTGAAGATTCCAGAGGAGGTCTTGAAACACTTGCATGCCAAACGTGACTCTATGGTGACTGCATGGCTCTGCAGGTCCAACTTTGCAGCACAGTCAAGGAAGAAAGTGCATATCCAACATGAGACTCGACAATCTGCCTATGTATAGTCCTGCTCTACCAGTTTTGCAGGACAAAGGTCAGAGCCAATTAGTCAGATTAAATCAAAACAGTGTCCAGGCAGCTGCTCATGCCAGGCTGGATGAAGCTTCATCACACACTTCAACAGAAAGGCCTGGAGGTTGCATTCAGCTTCTGCTTTGTCTGAGGCCTAGATGACACCACAGGTGACACTTCTTTAGCACATAATCCACTTTGAGGAAGCACAGGCATTTGGGATGTGAATCTGATTGATAGTGCAATATAGCCGAATTAGAGCAAAAATACTCCCAAGCAATATCATCAAACCAATAAACTAACAAAAAGCAGTATCTACACAGCTAGAAGACTTTCAGGCAGCAGTATGTTCTAAATGAGCAAGTTGAGAGAAACTGAGCTTGTCAGGAACACCAGCTAAGCTGGAGGAGTGGAGGGGCCAGAGTGCCCCTGTACATGCTGCAGGAGAATCCTGCTGTCTCACAAAAGGCTACAGCCCTCATGGAAGGTGTGGGAGGCTCAGAAATGCAGGATTCTTGAGTCCAGCACAAGAAACAAGAGCAAGGCTAACTTCAAAGCCAGTCAGGCTTAGGACTACTCTGGTGAGGAGCTTTCTCATCTAAACAGAACTTGAATAAGTGCTCCCTAACGCAAGGACCAGAACACAGAAATCCCACTTCTACCCTCTCTTTTATTCTCTGTTATTCTGAGAACCATATTTCTTGCTGCATAGCAATCCCATTGCAGTAGCTGAGAGCACAACCAGAGGTGGTTTGGGCATTCTGCTGAGAAGGACTGGTTGGAAGTGACCTCTGGAAGTCTCCAGCCCAGGTACTCACTCCGAGCAGGATCACTGCTAACAACAGATCAGGTCAGCCACAGCTTTGTCTAGCCAGGTTCTGAGATCTCCCAAGGATGGCGATTCCACCACCTCCCTCGTCAGCCTGTGCCAAGGCTATCCTGCCTTCCCAGAGAAAATCACCTTCCTGAGTTCTGACCTAGACCTACCAAGCAGGGTGTGGCTATTGGCCCTTATTATATTGTCTGTAACTTTTGTGAGGAAAGTAAAAAGCTGCCTGACATTATGGAGAAACTGAGTCCAGGCCATCTACCTTTCTGGGGTAGGGTTCCTGTGACAAGAGCTTTTCTCACATAAAAACCAGGCTCTGCCTCTTACTGGTTTTATCTGACCTCAACCCAGTGCATGTGAGTAAGGGTCCATCACCATGATAGCTCAGGACTGAGTTTAATCACCTCTCACCTACCTCTGAATTGCAGTGGGGACAGGGTATCTAACTCCTACTGATCTCCCTAGCTGTGCAGGGGATGCTGCCCATGAGCAAGAGCAGACTACGCTTGAAAATGAAGGCAGTGTTTAATGGCAATGTGCCTTCTGGAAGGTCCTATGAGATGTCAGTGCATAGAACTCACTCGGTAAACAATGACTTGGCCAAATTCTAGGCCAAAGGCTTCTGAAATAAAACACATCAATCCCTGAATGGACCATGAGGCACATTGTGACAGCCCATGGCTCTCTTTGCACTCACAGTGAGTCAGAAAGAGGAACGCCAGTGGTCATTCCTGATGGCTTCGACTCCATTGTGAACAAGGTAAACTCCTGCTATCCTTTCCTCCCCTGTCATTCTGTCATTCTTTCTGATACAGAAATCTGGTTTTGCTGGTCACAAGTCCCTGTTTTGCAACGCTGTTCTGAGCTCATGACAAGAAAAGCCGGTAGACACAGAGCCTTAGGTAAAGCCAGAGGTGGTACAAGTTTGACAGGTCTTGAGCAGCTGATAAGATCGTGAATTAAGTCTGTCTCTCTACTAGCACGACAGTGAATAAAACACACAAATACAGACTGAAAATTCTGTCTTTGATGTCCCATTACATGTGTTTTTCTTCCCTCATCCCCATGGGCAAGCTGACTTTGACTTGAGCAACTTTTCAATTAACTATTTCTGTTTTCCCCTAATGGTGCTTCAGTGATACCTGACATCTATCAAACTACTTTGCATACATATACAGACATAAATATCTCCAGCTAAAGGGAAAGCAAATAAGGAATGTGGTAAAAATTATCTCCTTAACAGTGATTTATATTCTAAAACATTTATGGCAGGGGTGTTTCTACTTTACATTCTCTGTCTTTTGTAAAAGCTCCAGATGTCTTCCAATGGTCAGAATTAAGATGACAGAGGATCAGAAGACTAATCTTCTTACAATTATTTTCTTTCATATGGTGGCAGGGTCATATTAATTCCTCTGACTCTGGGCCTACATTGTCATCAAAATCAACTTGAGAGACAATTTCCTGCAACAGATCTGTACTGCTAGGGTGGCACATTTACTGGAGCCCCCACTCCCACTTACCATTCGTGAAGGTGTTCACATAGTACCTTCGGCCCTGAGGAGACATATAGCTCTGCCAGCCGGGAGGGAGATGGCCGTTCAAGGTATCTTCTCCTGCCTGAGGAGTTGCCTTTCTGGGTTTCTGCTGAGAAAAGAAAAAAAACTCAACCTATTAAATCAATATCTAGATAATGTAAAGTCTAACCAGACACACATCTAGAAAGGGACCATGTGGTTTGGCATTCTAGAGATTGCAATACACTCAAAGACTTTCAGTCCATTTCCGCTTTCATCTGTCCTAGCTTCATCCAAAACATGAAGCAATCTTCCCTTGGAGCACTGGCTACACAGAACATCCTTTGGGAGAGAAATGAAACCCTTTTGTATTTGATGTCCCATGAGCACCTGGACCTGTCCAAGAAAATGACTCTAGGGAAGCAGTAAAATGCAAAGCATAAAAAAATCAAGTGTCTGAGAAAGAAAGGCATGCATCTGGCACTCATTTACTTTCATGTGGATATACTGGTGGGTCAAAGCACTGGTCATGGAGGTGCTGCCCAATTTAATTTACAGGGACACGATCACCTTCAGACATTTTCAAGAAGGAACACTGCAGAGCCATGTTGCCTATAGGATTAGTGTGCTGAAGTAAATTTATCAGTATGCTGCTTATATACTAATAATGCATGTAATTAGCAATGCATATATTACTGATCTAGATTTAATCTGGATCCATATCATCCAGATACAGGATCAATAGAAGCCAGATTACTAGGAGTGATCCAGACCATTAGGAAAAGAAGGAGATGAGCATCATGCTGTCACCTGCTCTCCAGGCACACACAGAACTGCTATCAGGGTTCAAGTGCCACCTCAGCTGTACATCTCTTCACCAACTCAGTTGCAAGCCTCAGCGCAGGTTCAGGGTGCAAGGAAAAGAAAGAGGTGAAGCTGAAGTGCAAGTAATTGTCTGCACTACATTGCGTCACCTGAACTATTTCCCTCTTCCAAGTAGCTCTGGTGGTTCCTTGGTAGCTTGGGATATACAGCAGCTGCTTGATGTGAGACTGGCAAAGAGGGCTTCATCCCAAAGGAGGCATGAACCCTGTCTGGTCCCTTCAACCAGGAACACTGAATAAGGCAAAGGTAGAGAGAAAAGATGCATGGCCAAACATTGCCAGTTGCAGCCCTACAAGGCTGCGGCTATGAACTCCAGAGAGCTCCACTTTGCCTTTCCACATTCCCTAAGGCAAACCAGGCATGCAATGTACTCATTTTTTGTTTGTTTGCATTGCCTTTAAAGGAAGAAATATAAAAGAACAAGGAAAAATGTGTGAAATGGAATTATTTACCCCATCGAAGCTAATCTCTATCCAGGAAATGCCTTCTGACATGGTGGGGGACAGGTCTGAAGCGACTGCACTTGATTCACAGTCACGTCTAGGGGACACGCAGATTTTCAGCATCTGGCTGCATATAATGTTCAAACATTGACAGACATATGAACCATTGAAACGAAGTCGTCTCTGAAAAACT
>NW_009230570.1:0-316 GCF_000690835.1 Fulmarus glacialis
GCGCCCCCCCCGGGGCTCTGGAGTTCTGCCTCTCTCGGGTGCGTTGCTTGGGTGCTGCGCAATTTCCACGTCACTGACACGGCAGATTTCATAGGGGCCACAGAGGGACTGACCTTTCCGGAGAGACAAACTAGAACGGCACGGACCCTGCTCGCCTTGTTCAGACCAACAAGAAAGAAAGAAAGAAAGAAAAGACACTCGCGTCCTGCTTTGCAAAATTTTATTAGCAAATCAGAATAACAAATATATTTGTTGGTTTTGACAGTCTGTACTATTTCCAAGTACATAAAAATCAGTGTTTCTCTTAATAAAAATA
>NW_009230570.1:369-988 GCF_000690835.1 Fulmarus glacialis
ATAATAAAAATACTCTTATTATAATAAAAATACTTGCTTTTTTCAGACTATCACTTCACTTCTCTCCTTACTGCTCAAAAATAATACACAGAAAATAGATTTTCCTCCCCCACCAAAGTAAATTCTGTAACATAAATTGTTTTATTGAAGTATACTACATCTCCCCTCCCACCGCCCCCCATGCTTTTTTTAATTTTCCCCTTAATGAAAGGTATTTCCTAGGTAAATAAGTTCCTACCTAACTCTAGGTAGTTCCTCAAAAACCACCAATGGTATGAAACTAACCCCCGCACTGCGGAAGGTGTCTGCCAGTGCTGTAAACAGAGTTTAACTAGCCTATGCCTCCCTAAGCAGGGCTGAATTTCCACCTCAATGGAATAGATAGGGTAATAAATAGAGAGAACACCACATTTGGAAAAAAAACAGTAAAACTTCCTACTAAATCACAGACATTAGTCCCAAGAACAAGAGATTATACACTCACAGCATACTCCTATCTGGAACAGCCAGGGAATAGTTTGGCTTGACACAAGTGCTGCTTGTTGCGGTTTCCGTGCAATGAACACCACATTACTCGGGAGCCATGGGAAGCTGCGAAACGACTGAATGCCGTAGGGAA
>NW_009230570.1:1019-56118 GCF_000690835.1 Fulmarus glacialis
TCTCCTGTGACTACGCCAACACTCCTGTCCTTAGCTGACCTGGGCAAAAAGGTGCCTGAAGACCAAACACCATGAGCTGTCTCTAATGTCTCTGTTAAAACACCACCTTACATCTTTTATTAATCTAGAATTAATAAGCCAGAGCTTATGGCTTCACACTGCCTTGCACTCCTCTGTCCGCCTTTTTACTGCATCCCGTCTTGCTCAGTAGTTGCTAGGATTTTACATAAGAAGAATGACCTCATCTCCGTGAGAGCACAATTCTGATGCAACAACCTAACAGCTATTTTAACCAGGGCTTAATTTTCAGAAGTGCGATTTATGTACACATCCCGCAATCTCTAATTTGGAAACTGAAGGTGTTTTGAAGCTCTGGGAATTCAGAAAAATACCATTAGCTCGTAGTTTATTTGGTTTTACACAGCCCAGGGAATGAACTCATGGTAACGCATGGGACACAGAAAACAGGAAGTAAAATTTGGTAGGTAAGCTGGGCAGCTTTTTATCCAAATATATATTTTTAGTGTTCTATTTATGAAAGATTCCCTCCAGACACTGGAACAATAGTTTTTCCCATTACTGCCCCCTCTTAATATATATATTACTACAGCACTTTTTGAGGATTCTGCCTCAAAAATTACACAGAAAGCTCAGAAATACACCTTTTAATTGAATGTGAAGAGGAGCCCATGCCCTGCTCCTTATGCCTTGACCAGGCACATGTCACAGGCTATGGCAGCACAAGACATGAAATAAAAGGAAATTAAATAAATAGTATCAAAATGCAGTGCCATTTTTGCCAAAACATTCATTCTCCGGCTTCCACAATTCCTATACCTACAATCTCTTTCGCTTCCTTCAACCTTCCCAATCCAGGTTCACCTCTGCTCCCTATGTGTCCCTCTCACACTCATTCCTCTCCACTGCTTTTTTCCCCCACCATCTCCTTCATTTTGTTTCTTCCCTCGAATCCTACTTTCTGCCTCTCTCCTCCAATGCTTTTCGTCCATTTCCTTCCTTTCCTTGAAACAGTTTCTCATCAACTGCATTTTAGTCTCTGCCTAAGCAAGGATACAAAGCTACAGATAAAAGTAGCGTATTTTTATTTCTTTCTTAGAAACTGGAAGCCAGGCAAAATTAACCTGATACTAGTTTTCAGCACCAGTTCACACCTTAGCTCTAAAACCTCAACCTAGAAGTGACAACCATAAAGCCAAACAAAACCAGTTTCCTTGTCAATCTATAGTTGTTTCTAGTAGGCTTGCTTTCTGATTTTTAATTTATTAAATGGCAAAATAAATATGGACTTCTAACAACTAATATATTCAATGAAAAAAATAACCTAGTCTATGCACATTTTTTGGTACCAATTGAACAATACTGGTTTAGAAATTAATATAGTTAAAATGATGCAACTTCCTAGAACAAAGACGTTACATCAATATCAAAGTGCTTACTTCCTCAATTTTGGATACAACCCCCTGAATAAGACACAGATGTTTGCAGTTTGGGTTACATGTAAACAGCACCTATACAAATAGGTGTTAATGACTCTCCAATTTACTGACAATAAATTAAAACAATAACAAAGTCTAATAAAGACTATTTCTTCATATACCTTGGGTTTTTAAGTGCCTTGTTTTGGTGAAGCATCCTGCCATCATTCTGTAAAAACGTATTTGGGTGCATGTAAGTCACTACAGAATTTTTTCCCTTTTTCATCCAAAGATTGTCCTGGCCTATCATCCCCTCAGTGGCCAGAATCATTTGTACTCAAATTGACAATGGCAGTTGTGTTAGTCTTCAGCCAAAGACGATGGCCAGAGCACAATTCTTATTGCAGTACAGAACTGTTTACTGCTAGGTTCATGAAATCAAGGTTATGATATATAATGGCAGTATGATTTTTCTCTTCAATAACAGCAATAAAGAGTACGGCACGCAGCTAACAAAACCTGTCAGATATCTGCCATCTAATATTTATGCTATTAACAAATATAAAAATTGTATTTAAAAATTGCCTTAAGACTCAATAACAATTTCCCTGACTGAAATAATAATGCACACAGTCTTAATCATTGTGCGGAATGTGAATTATTCTGCAGTAAAAGCATATCAGTAGAAACCCTACATCCTGAGTGCAGTTGGTATCACAAATAGATTGAAGTATCACTGAAATGCTGAACATATAAAAGCACTCCAATCACTGCTTGTCCTGCAGCATTTCCCTGGGAATCTGGATCCCCAATTTTCTAAAATGCTCAGAAGGCATTTAATAACATCATCCAGCTGTTGGTGTAGTTTGAGAAGTGAGAAGCATCATACCAAGGATTCAGACAAGACGTCAAGGTCTGCTGTCACGGCTGCTTTTTTCATCAATGATGAAAGTTTCTTCCACCTCCTGCCCATGGAATTCTCATCACATTATGATACGCTGCTTCTCCTCTGATGAGTGGCTTTTCTTTGTGAAAGATCCTCACTGTCACTTTCACAGTTTCTCTGAAATAGCAAGGCCACAATGTTTCAGTCACGTAAATGAGATACCATGCTCCTAAACATGACGTTCTAATGTTATTAGTGTATCATCTATTGAGAGAAGTAGAGCTAATAGAAATCTCAAGAGTGTTTCACTCCAGAAGGTCACATGCACTCCAGGGGTCCCCCACCCTCCATCACACACTGGTGACAGGAGCAGCAGTGCAGACTCCCTCCGCGGCCGCTCATTTCTCAAGTCAGACAGCACGGTCACTGCTACGCAATCCAAACATCATCTGCAGCCTCCGTGCTGCCCCTTTACAGAATAAATGTGGCTACCACCTAAAGGCTTTATAGAGTCACCAGCTCTCCCTGCCCAACATTTCTGTCACAGTCACACAGCTTAGAGCAGCATTAAAGACACACAAGGGATGCCACAGTCCCATCTGGTTTCACGCTCAAACCCATTGCCATCCTGTTGGGCTGTGCATCCATATAAGGACAGCAAAAATCACTGCACAGTAAAATTGGTCCTTCTCTTCTTCCCCTTTGAGAAATGTACCTACCAAACTTTCATCCTGTATTAGGACCTTTTTCACCAGCGAACGAGATAAGTGGTTGCACAATGATACAATACGGTAAGAAAGCTATGGAGAGAGGGAAGAATGAGAATTTGACCACACATATGCAGTGCAGACATACACAAACACATTTCATTATCTACTGTATATTACGATTTTACATTCAAGCACTATCTTGCCCTCTGATCCCACCAGGCTTGGGAAGCCTTACATGAGAAGGATTAAAGGCTCGCTGTCATACCTTCCATCGCCTTCTAGCATATTGCCTTTTGAAGTTTTCCATGTTAACAACAGATGCTTGACGAACCAAAGCCTGTCGCTTGTCCACTGGCTGGAAGATAAGAGAGCAATTTTATTGCTTGGCTCCCTTTGGTGCATGAAATACAAAAGATTCTTCATGTGCTCTGGAGCTGGCTGAAAAGAACGCTGGCTGGGGAAGCTATGGATTCATACAGGTAAAAGCAGAAGAAAAATAATTAAATCTAGTCCACCCTGTGCCTGGACAGGACCCCTTTGATTTCAAATAAAATCCTGAAACTAGTGTACAGTCAGTGGTCACTCTTGGCCCTGTGCACAACATTATTCTGAGAAGTTCCACTCCTGCCCCTTTCTAGCCACTTGACCTGGCACAAAAGGTGTATCACACGGCATGGACTTTGCTCCAGCCTCCACTTCTGCCTTCTGCTTCATAATGATCCACATAAAAAACAAACAAAAGGTCTGGGAAAAGCTTTTCTAGCCAAAGGACAGGATGAAGAACAGCCAAACAGAAGAGAGATAACTAAGGGGATGCTAGAGGGTGCTAAGGCAATGCTTTCACTTCGTAAAGTTGCTAAGGTGCTTCTCAGTGCACACCTGCACTATCCCCATTTTCTCTGGATTGAGCTCATATCAGCTGGCCTTTATTCATGTCCCTCTTTCTGAAAGGCATTGGGAGAGCAACGAAAAGGTTCCACAGAGGCCTGACAGAAAGGCGATGGAGCTGTTGTCAGCGCATCAACAGCACTGCAGCACACTGCTGCTCAGGGGTTTTGCACGTGCTTGCTAGAAATCATGACAGAATAGGACTAAGCACAGCATCATCACACTGTTAGGCCCCATGCTACCTTCTAAATTTTCAGATAGAGGCTTGCACATTTTGCCCTTTACAAGGATATTTTAAAACCAAAGATACATTACGGCCCTTTCCTAATTTCTAGCATATGGCTCTTGATTTTATTCTAGCACATCTTTTCTGAATTGCGCTTTTACAGATTTTTCTTTTACCAGGCTTATTTAAACATCATAGGTAAGTTTGAGGCAGTCATTTCAGATCTGAAGATGGAGAACATGTGAATTCACGTGAATGTGAAATATGGAATAACTTCAGAGAGCACCAGCTGTACTCTACAAACCAAGTATGAAATTGGTACCAGAGAGTAGCCCTTTTCCTGTGTCTCACAAAGCTGGTCAATAAAAAACTGTCTGCTTATCAAAATCTCAGGAAGGCTCAGGTAACCTGCCGCTGCGAGTAATCTTATGCAATTAGTCTGAGATTGACAGATCCCAAGCAAAATAAGAAGGTGGCCCAAGAAAAGTAAATCCATGACCAGCTTTGGTCAACGCTGGACTCACCAGGAATGACAGAACAGTTGCTTTTGGAAGGGGCCTCTGGAGATCATCTAGTCCAACCCTCTGCTCAGGGCAGGGTCATCTACTGCAGCTTGCCCAGGACCACGTCCTATTTCGGTTTCAAAGGATGGAAACTCCATAACCCCCCTGGGCAACACGTTCCAGCATTTGACTGCTCCTTTAGTAAACAAGTTTGTTTGCTTTTTTTAATGTTTAAATGGAATTTCTTTATTTCAATTTGTGCCCATTGCCTCTTGTCCTGTCACTGGATACCACTGAGAGAGCCTGGCTCGGTTTTCTTTACTCCATTCCACCACATATTTATACAGATTGAGAAGATCCCCGCCACGCCTTCTCTTTTTGACACTAAATCCCAGCTCTCTCGGCCTCTCCCCCTTTGACAGACACTCCAATCCCTTAATCATTTTCACAGCATTCCATCAAACTGACTCCAGTATGTTTTGCTGACATCACCGTAATAAAATGGGAAAAAGTTAGCTGTCATTTAGTATTAGTGACAAGGATACATGCTACAGCATATCTGAAAAAACTCAGGCTTTGTCCTTTAACCATACCCAGAGTATGAGAGCACAAGACATCGATACCCTGGCAATAAATATATGAGGAAAGAATTGCAATACTTAGTATAGAAAAATAGGAAGAAAAAAAATATATATCAGAATTCAGACATGTGCCTAAAATTTTTGGATGCCAATCTGTGTTAAGGAACAGATGTTCCACAAACCCTGACACAGTCCTTCTGAAAATGAAGCACCTTTCAACTCCAAAACCACATCAAAATTTGCATAGACCAGAAAACTGTATTTGACAGATCGAGGGGGAAAAAGTTCAAAACCAGATCTGGTAAAAGTGAAAAGAGAAAGGCCAGGAATCAAAACCTTCAAAGATTATGGAGTTTATGGAGTGATAACCATTCCAGCAGTTCTGATCGGCGTATGTAGGAGGTGGATAACCCAGAAATACTTATACTGAACTGGACTGGAATGCAACCAAGCCAGATACCTGAAGAAGCAAAAGTACCAAAGGAGAATGGAAAACACATCAGTGGGGATTTAAACATTTTTTTCAGCAAAATAATTGATAATGTTTATGAGACAACAAATTCACTTTTCTCATCAAATGCTATAGGTATAGCATTTGTGCAGATATCTCAGCAGTAATTCAAGGAGCCAAGCTATCAGCTAGGTCTCTCATTTAGATGTATACACCATTTGCATACAACCGAACTGGGACATTTAAGCATTAAATGTAATTTTCTCATGCTGCAAATGGCTAGCATGGTGCAACAAAACACTAAGTAGAAATCAGTTTGAAGTGGGAAAAAAAATCACTGGGCTAAATGTCAGCTGTACAATCACCATGAAAAATTTCCAAGTGCCCTTTCAGCAGCAGAACCATCGCTGAATCAAAATAGCTCAACTTCACAGGACTCCAGACTGTTAATATCGGCCTCTCAATTTCTAAGTAGCCTGCAAACCAGTGACCTTGTCATTTTCTCAATCATCAGAGCATCTTCTCAAAAGCAGTATGTCAGTGACCTCCTTCAGCTCAGAGAGCACTCGCCTCAATGACTGAGTCACAACAGTATTTACCTCACCCAAACACGCTCAGGAACAGAGTGGCCTCATTTAATGTTCCTTCTCATCGTGCCAGTGCATTTGTTCATAAAGAAAATCTACATGAACAGAGAATATGAGATCATGGCTAAGGGAAGGCACACTCTCCTTCTTGAGAGTCTTTTCTGCAGATATTAACTCTCACTAAGCTTTAAGTTACTTCTTAAGAATTAAAACTCTCTCCCTCATAAAAAAAATCCTGTGTTCCGGTTACCCTGGACAGTATCTCTTGGGTCTTCCAGCTCAAAGGGACCTGCAGAAGTGATGACTGAAGCATTCTGAGAGATTAAAAACTGGACATAAGTAAAATTCTCAATACTGTTTGTCACAGTGGAGCCCAATTCTCCCTAACCATCAACACCAGCTTGCTAGGGACATCTCCTGGCTATCTACACTACTTCGAAGCTTTTGAAAATTTTACATCTTGTGCAAAGAAAGGTGCCACAGAGAGCACATCCAGTTTCCATCCTCCACCAAGTACAATGGCAGGAGTAACAATACCCCTAATGAGTAACTGTTTTCACAACTCTGAATCTTCACCAGCCTCTGCATGTCTTTATGAGGACATGGCAGTGATGGGTCCGCTGTACTCTACACAAACTGGACGAGAATATGCTTTTATCTTTTTATCTCCAAGTAGGAAACATTATTCTTAATAATGTTTTGGACAACAACAGTTCAATTTAGTTAGGTCATTAACCTCTCTGGAAAAGGAGGAGGGAGGCTGGCCAGTGAGAGACATACTCTGATATATACATAAAGATCCACTCTAGATGGACTTCAGCAGTGGTGCAGGGATGCCTGGCTACTATCTCACTGGTTCTTGTAGCTGAGTAACAGCAGCTACACCTTGCAGCAATTCATACAGCTAAGCAAAGGGGCTGTAAACTAGCTGCAGAACCTAGGCTGGCAACTCTTTTCAGTACACAGAAGCTTGATATCTCTTTTTCAGTCACTAACTACACCATCAGGGAACAATTGCATCCTGCATAACTAACTATTTATTGTGTTCAAAAATGAGATGGGTACATTTGTGCATATTAATAAAGTATAATCAAATGATTTCTTTGAAATACAAGACAGCAGGGCACGATTCAAGTTTGGGCCAACTTTTCTTTTACTTTCTAAAACTTAAGAAAAAAAATCTTCACAGCAAGAACACTAGTCTCAAATCCCACACCATAGATTAAATTAGTTGTAGCTTTGTCATTTTCTTTACTGTAGAAAGCAAACCAGAGGTCTATATTACCACTTATCACTCACAAATTAATATTTGCACTGTAAAATTACATACACAGTTATTTGATCAGTTCATTACAAGTTCCCAATTGTGTCTTTTGAATAGGATTTCTTTAGTACAGGACAGGAAACTTACGTGTATTTTAAACTAAAGGATTAATCAACAGCTAACACCTTTGATGGTAAAAAATTTCATCCTGCATAGCTGGCCTAAAAAATAATCTTAACTTCTTCATCAGCAGTTATTTCACAGAGAATTTCCACAGTACTAGCTAAATGTTAAATTATTACACCATTTACTTTGTTTTACTGGACAGATTTAACCTTTGCAAATATTTCTTTCACACGATCTATAGAACTGCCTGCATGCAGCAGGTCTACACGACTGTTTCCTTCATCAACCAAAGATCCTATCATGAGATTTTTATTAGTTTCCAGGCACCCAGCTTCTAGTAAGTACAGGCTGACCTACTCTTTATTCCAAGTTAATTATTTAGTAATCTTCAGGAACTGTAATACATGATGAAGTATGATATAGGCAATGCAGAAGGCTGTAGGGTTAGACGTGTCCATACCACTGTGATAATCTAGGTTCCTGTAAGTTCAGACATTGAACATGGGGAAAAAAAACTTGAACACTACAAACCACTGGGAGTTTATGGTTTTGGTCAGCATCTCGTGCAATACATCAGAATTTCTATTTTAGTTCTACGTGATGTTTTTGTGTAGAATCTATGCACTGAAAACTTCTTAAACCACTATGCATTGAAACAGGCAGCAAACCCTGCACCTAACCTGATCTACAACATTACTGATTTGATTCTGCTACATCAAGATTCAACCCTGCAAGGAATTCTTCACAGCGAGATCTATTTAACAGCTCCATTAGTGATTCATTAATATCTTTGTTGAAAACAGAGTCAAAGTTTCCATTCACACAGGCTTCATTTTCCAGTTGAAAACTACTCATTAAATCCTGTATCCACCTGAGTTCCTCAGAAAGTTCTTGACTGAGAGATTCATACTGACTCTGCAGATCAGCATATTTCCCAGTTATGCCTGTAAGACTAACGCCTACAGTCTTGATATCATCTTGTAGATGTCTTTTCAGGGATTCAATTTTACGGTATTCATACTTCAGCTGAGACAGCTTGTGCCTCACGCTTTCATTTTCTTCTTTATACCAAGCTTCTTTCTCATTATAAATGGAAACCAGAGCATCAATGTCGTCCTGCAAGGAATCATGCGATGCAGCCAAAGCGCTGAAACCCCGTTCCATAAGCGAAATGTCTTCTACTACTCGGGCAAAGCGCTCAAAGTTGATGTAGGTGTTATTGGGAGGCATACTTGAATGGCACTTTATGGTGTACTCTCTCAGGCGTTTCGTCTTCAGCTGTGTGTTCTCAACCTTCTTGTTTTCTTGGACTTTTGTTTCTTCTTTCAGCTGGTGAGTCGTCAGACAGAGGAACTAATATTACTGAATGTTTACAAGACAGTGCAGTAATTCAAAAACTCTACACAAAGGATGCAGCCTGAACTTCCACAATGCTGGGAGATTCTTTGCTCCCACAGATTTTCCTTCATGCATTTGATCAAAAGGAAAAAAAAAAACCCAAACACACAAACCCAAAAATAAATGTGACAAGTGATGTGCATTCATTCCAATGTGATAAGTGTAAATAACAGGGCCACAATTTATTTTCATGTTAATTTTTAGCAGTTAACAGTCTCAAAGCTATCAATATTTGTAAGAGGAAAAACAACAATCCTGAAAAGACTCCAGTTAATGTTTTGTGCAATGCAGAGCAAAAACTGAATTTCAAACATCCTCATTAGTCATGCTGAGATTAGCTAAATGTATTTTCACAAAATTATCTACAAAAGCAAGCAATGTTTATGATGAAAAAATATATACAGACACACAAATCAACGCACTTGGTACAGCAGTTATATATTCAGAGAAATTATATTTTCCACATTGGCTGTAGTCAACTCTCAACTCAAGAAAGCACTAGACCCAAGATGTAGTATATGTGCATGCAAACAGAGAAAAAAAGCAAAGCACAGTCTAATGTAGGATACTGTAAGTGCAACAAACATCAACGCTTTGTCTCCCCCTCTTTTTGAAAGTGATGATGATAACAGAAGTCATTTGCAGAAATCCGAGGATTTAGTCAGACCCAACTAATTTCCTTCCAGTGCTTTTCTTTGAGACACTGAGGGTCTCTAAGTACTGAGAGGACAGTTTTCCATTTAACACACCAATAAGAGTAAGAATATTATCTCTGCTTTGCTCATAGTAAAAGGCAAGATCTGTCGTCTTATTCAGTCTTACCGTTATCCACGGATGAGACAGAGCTTCCTGAATTGTAAGCCGTTTCCTAAAAAACAACAACACAAAAAAACAGACTTGAATGAGAAATACCTTGTACACAAGCCCATTGACCCACATTTCTCCCAGGCTTCATATGAAGCATTTCAGGGTTATGTTCCTCCATGAGGCATACTGCTTGTGTGTAGTTTAGTAACTGTTCTAAGTTTCAGTAAGGAGCTGTCCTCACTCTACACAATTTTAATTCTTACTTCATCAAAATCTACCTGTATTTTTGTGTATCCTTCCATAAAAAGTGATATAACATTACTTTGTTTTGTTCATCCCACATGCTTAGAAAATAAATCCTTTCTATACACCTTTAATACGACTGTGTCTGAATCAAGGTATGCAACATTAATTGTATCAAAACTGTCCTTTGGAACACAATATTACATCACTGCAGGAGCTGTCATTTCCTGAAAGCAACATTTCTGAGAGGAATACTTCAAACCTAATCAAACCTGATGAATCCTAACTTCCTTCTGCATTGTGGCAGTTCGGTGAACAGCACATTAAGAGCCCTGAGAATCAAAGGTAGAAACACAGCATTGCGCAGGGACTGCCTCTGTATGTGGGACAAATATCAATATCACTGACTTGTCCTTTCTTAAAAGGAGGTTGCTAGACCTGCGCAAACCTCTTGTCAAACCCCACCTACTCTAACCTATTCTAAGGCCCGAGGATTTGCAGAAATCTTGACTGAACAGCTTGCCTCTTTCTTTCTAATACCTATTTGCTCCCCTAATGAAGCCATTAGAAAGAATGGCCTGCAATGGCCTGACTTCCCTCCAGGACGAATAGGGTTATGGGGAAGTAGACGCTACTTCTGTGTGCACTTTTTTAAAAGCAAGAAAAACTGAAAAAAGGTCTGTGGTTCCTATGAACTGAGAATAAAGATCTGCATAGCTGTCATGCAAATTCTAGGTGCTTGCAACAGATGCAGAGAGACTTAAGGAACAATTCCACTCTGAGCCACATGTGAAGATTTTTCTGCCCTTGCACCAGTGGGAGCATATTCTGGGATCATGTCACCTCCTTGCAAGTAGTTCATTAACAGACTGAAATATCGGAGTGGTGGTTACCCAGAACTAGAGATTTTGCACACCATTTTCAGCCTTTCATCTACACCCTGTTGTACAAGCTTGACTCAGGTGAGAATTCAGTCCTGAAAGTGAAATTTAACTGAGAAGATTTTGGTTCCTTTTGTAGGGCTTCTGGGTGCAGTGATTAACTAGGGGCACAGCAGCAGAACTTTGCCTCCTGTCTGGCACTTGAATGGCAATACACACTGCAGGGAAAGCTTTGCAGATTACTCGTCAGGCTACGTTTCACCAGGTTTATCTTGGAGACAAATGGATCTTTCTGAATTTTTTACTTACCGTGTATCTTTCACCAGGAGTTTCTGAATAAAATCTTTTGCCAGGTCACTGGTATTGCTGAAAAATTCATCATCAAATTCATAATTCACAGCTGTAATGTTGGCAAGCGTTTCTTGTTTAGTTTCTCCAAGGAAAGGCGATGCACCGCTAAGCCTAGATAAGCCAGAAAGAAGAATCAATTGGAAAAATAAACAGCAGAGGTCCCCTAATGAAATTACAGTGACAGTGTAATATACTCTCAGGACATTTGTGGATCTCGTGTTGTAGCAGCCATACCACATGGGAAATAACAGGTCTGGCTTCGGCTCACTATATCTGTGGTTATGAGCCAGACTCATCTTGAAAAAGTCTCTAGTGCAGCACTAATGTGTGCACACAGATAGAAATGCACAGACTCTCCTCTCTTAAGCGTCTCATTGAAGTCATTGCTAATCAAACTAGAAAAAGCTTCAGCTGAGGAGAGTCTCTATCCCTGTGCACCCACAAACACTACCAGGCAGAAGCTTCTATCGGCTTCAAGCAGATAAAGTAGGGTTTCTATAGATTTTCTCTGGGTAGGAATAGCCCTGCCCTGCTTTTCTGTCTGCAAAGCTACTGACAAGTTCCCTGCATGGTGGATTTCAGCCAAGAGACCTTTCTCAGCTGGAACCAAAATGCAATGTGTGATCAGAAGTCAGGTGTGTGGCCTTGCCTAGGGGCCAACTCCGCCAGAGAGGTAGGGCCACACTGCTCATTAAAAGGAATCCACAGACAAAAGGATTTTGGCTGCAGTAAAATCCAACTGTTTCTGAACAATGCAAAATTTCATTCTGTTGGCACTCTGCTCCAACTGCAGGGATGTAATGGAGATATCATCATAATCAAATGCTATTCAGTAATCTTTACTTAGACAGAAAAAGCTTTCATCCTGCTTTGCAACTCTCAACTGTGACTGACGACCTTCATCTTTGATGACTATTTACCTCTGCTCCATAAAACTCAAGTGTCAGAACAGATTCATTGCAGACTCCTCCTGCTCTGCCCTCCCTCCCCTCCCCCCCTCCCCAATCCACAAGGATGCTGACTTGCAAAAGTCTGGTTTACGGGAAATGTTATTTATACCAAGGAAATTGATCTCATCCCTTTTTAAAAATCTGGGCTATTATTATGCTTATCTATTATGTCTAGCTTTGATAGCATAGTTTCAGGATACAGCAGGCTCAAAACAGGACTGCAGCAAACTTCTGGGATCTAAATTGAGGTTTTGAATACTCAACGGCTTGCTTACGTGATCCTGCTCAACAAACCTTTTACCCTGTCTGTATTGCCACTACCATGTTGACGGGGAATTTCAGGGTAAGCAGAAAGTTAGATGGGACCACCTGGGCCATTCAGCCCAGTCCCCAGGTATCACATGTGGTTTTATCCACAGAATAAACATTTGAGTGCATGAAGTGTTTTCTCTCCCTCTACAATCATAAAATGACCCCAAAGCAGCTGACACAGCAAGGCAGCATGAGTGAGGTCTTCCAGCTGTCTTTGATGCAGTAAATTTCACCCCATAAGCCACAGTCAATCTCACATGTTAACAGGTTTTACATACTCCCTCTTAAGCTTTTGTTCCATTTCTGTTAGCCACAAAGAAGGCTATAAGCAGGCACCTTGCCACAGACCATGGGTGGTGTTCCAAAACTAAAGCTTGGAAACCCACCCTAGAGCCTTGGTTTCTTTTCTCTTTCCCAAAACTGTGCCATGAAGCAGCTGTAATTCCACCTTCCAGCCCTTTGCTGGAAACCAAAGCCAACAGTGTTATATTCTCCTCTGAATTTTTTTTTTTTCTCTTTGGGACTCAGTTTTGAGGTCTCTGAAATGGGAGGATTCTCAAATCCTGACACCTAATGCAAACGACTTTTGTCATATCCTGACTCAGTGCCTGTAAATATCTAACAGCTGACCTCAGTAATAGAGGCTTTGCCCTTACAACCCAGTGAATCACTCCGCTGGTTACTGAATTAACGACTTGTAGGCATTTTGATCTCTACACCTCATGACGGCATCCATTTGATTGCTGCCATGTTTGCTAAAGTAGGCGGTATCATTAAACACACCCCATTTATTCAGAATTCTTCAGAACAAAAGGCTTTAAAATTAACAGGCAATACTAGTTAAGGGCATACAAATTTCTAGTACATAGCATATGATGCAAGCTGACCCTCCCATCATAAAAAGCATGGGGTTTTTTTCTGATCATTTGTAGGTAGACAATTTTCAACCTTAATTACTATGGCAATCATTACTAGCCAACCAGGTAAAACAGATCTCCTACACTGGATACTGAAACCTGCACAGTATCTGTATCTGTACCAGTATAGATACATTATTCTGCCCCCCAGGACAGAACTCTCAATGCAACAGAAAAACCTCGAGAGCACCTGGCCATCTGCGCATCACTCTAATCGCACGGGAAGTATTCCCACCTGCTTATCTTCAACTCCTAAGTTTTCCTCTCATCATATATGAACACACATAAAGAGCAATTCACAAAGTTTAATGTCCTGTCAAGGACATGTGTCACTGAAGACCAGAGTGCTGATAAAAAGCAAGGGTCTGGACAATATTTTAAACCCCTTTACCTGAGCTTGGGCTCAACCAGTATCCCTATCTTTTTCTGCACCACAGGACAGAAGGGAATTTGTTGCACTGAATCTGATTTTCTCAGACCATAGCTCTTTTACAGCTTTTGGGGTCTAAACCTTGGGTATAGCCCATGAGTGGATTTAGTTCCACTACATTTGTTTTCCCGCACTGAAAAGACGTTCAAGCCTCCATACTTGTACTGAGCCCTGAGCTGTGCAGTGCAAATCCCTCTAATACTAGAGTGCACCTTCTTTAAGTTTGGCAGCAAGTTACTCCTCCGAGCATCATAAGGAACAGCAGAGGCCCAGGGTAGGAATGTTAGGGCGAGACATTTCCAAGCGTAGGGTATCCACCATGCACTGCTCCCCAGCAGTCACAGGAGCTTGATTTCAATGGAAGCAGCTAGGTCCAAGGATCCCTGACCACTTCTGCAATTCTCATATCAAACCAGAAGAAAGAATTCCTGAAGCAACGAGTGCTGTTCCTCCATTGCCTGCATCCATTGTCACACAAGCAGTTTCACAAATTGTCAAGCTCCATCTTAAAACTCTCTCAACTCCTGTCCCCAGGATGCCCACAGAACCTCATTTCTTTGAGAGTTTGAACTTGTCATAATTTCCTACTTTTATTTATTCATCACCTGTTGACACACTTTTCTTCTAAAAAGTATCTTTTTTTCCCTCGTGCTTACTGACTGCAATGATGTTCCCAACCAGCCTTTGCTTTACTAGCTTTAACAAGCCCTTTTTTCTCTTGTAAGATGAACTCTCAGTTCCCAGGGTCAACTTGTCTGCTCCTACCCCAGCTTAAATTCACCTTTTTGAATATGGGTGACCATATTTATGCATAGTAATCTAGACTGCTGCCTTTACAAGCAAATTAAAACTTCCCTGTTTTCACCTGAAATAACTCACATTGTAAATGGTACTACTACACTTTCTGTTTCTATTCTCTCCACACACTGGTAGCTCACAGTCATTCTACGAGCAACCAATACGCTTGGGCTTTTCCATCCTCTACCATTTGGAGCTGATGAGGGCCCATAAGAAGCAGAAATGCCCAGTGATGCTAGAAATTTGTTCTTCATCTGCTCAGAATGCCCTTCTTCTTTTACTCCTTATTTTAAACTTGAAAAGGCTGCACGATAACATTTGCCCATTAGACAAACCACTGCCCACCCCGTGTTGCAGCTCCTCTCTTAAATGACTAAAAGGAAGAGCTGTTTCGTACTAGCGCAATAGAGCTTTAGGGAACACTTCTATAGGAGTGAATCTATTGTACTCACAGTATGTAGGTGATGACTCCTATGCTCCTAAAAAACAAAGGAGATTAATTGCAAGGGTTCTACATGACCTGTATTGTTCTTAATGTACACAATATGAAAAAGTCAATAGTAGCTGCTATATAGGCAGGAGAGCCATCATGGCTTTAGATAACTGCTAATATCTCTCAAAGAATGCTGTTTCCGGGAAAATGTTAATTTTACATATAAGTAATGTGGGTATTTGAAGTCTCTTTATGTATTTCTACTCTAGCAGGTATTTATTACAGTACACATCAGAAATACAAAGAAATAGAAGCAAGGATGTTTTATTTGGGGTGACCTCTTTTGCCTGCCTTCTCAGCAGATCAGATTAGTACGCAGGTCTCCTCTGCATGCAGTGCTCTTATAAATAAAGCTGTCACAAGCGCTGCAGGAACATGTTTTTTTTTAAGAGTGCTCCTCTGCAGTAGACAGTGGAAAACTGTTAACTCTATAAATGCCATCATTTAAGTTTTTCATTGTAATTTTGCAGAAATGAAATGCTTATCTTGTAATTAAAAAGAATGTATAAAAATGGAAAGACAGAACAAAGAGTTATTAACTGCACTTAAGTTTTTTGTTTTGATTTGTTTTTAATTTGCTGCAGTATAATGGATTCTATTCAGAGCAAATTGGGAAAAAGTAACAGTAGAGCAACCTGGGAAAAAAAAAAAAACATTAAGAACTTACCACATATCTGCAGCTAGTCCAAGCGGTTCATAGTTTACTATTTCTGGAGCTGAAAGAAAAATTTAATCAAACATCAGCAACTGAGGTAACAAATTTTTACCAGGCTGAATTGAGTAGCAGGTCAAGAATTACCAAGAGGGAGAAATGGGGGGTGGGAAAAGGAAAGGCAGTTATAGGATGCACTGTTTATAGTTTTATAGCCCTGATAGGAATGCAAGTTCACAGGAGTCCAGGAGAGATTACACAGAGTAACTTGGAGCATAATGCAACTCAGGAATAAGGGCGAAGCAAATATTATATACCAATTACAGTGCAAATCGTAACAAATAACAAATTATTTCTCCTCCCAAGGATACTGTTACCCCTAAGAATCTGAGCTTTTGTTTTGTTTTTAACTGGTGCCATTAAAGGTAGTTTCTAATGGCCAGTCAGAAACAGCCCTTGGGCAAGAGATTAAAATTACATTTCAATGTAGTTTGTAGCCAGACTACATTGCTATCCATGCCAAACCCTATTATCTTTATAAGAAGCATTTCCTCATTGGAAAACATCCCCATATAAGACTGCATGCAAGGGAAAAGACCAAGGTGAGGTAGCGAGATGAAAAAAGGTGTCTGTAACGGTTGTGTTTAACTGCAATATGAATTACAATTCTCTCCCTGCCCCCCAATCCCCCAAAACCAATCCCAAAACCTCTAATTGAAACTAATAGAGAGGAGTAGGATTAACCTAAAATCCAAGTGAGACATCAGAATTATGATCAGTGAGTAACAAAAAGAGAATCAGGTGGAAAAATGTAAGGGGAGGTGAGGGTTTTGTACTCAACAGGTGTACAGTGTGAGGCAGTTTTATCTAGAAAACAATGATAGAGATACCCGTGTAACTGTGAACCTGTGTACTACAACACAGAGAGCTTACTTGCCCCAGGCAACAAGTAAAAAATTTAATTTGTATTTGCAGGGTTTCACAATCTCAATCCTGAATTTACATCTCTAAATATTTACTTGGCAGCAACCTACTCTCACAGGAGTAGCGCATCAAGTTTATAGAAAGCTCCTCTTGGCTATTCCAGAAAAATAAAGTAAACCTCTAGATTTAGGTCACCTTGATACAAATGAGATCGAAACTACCTCTATCCCTCACTTCTTAACTTTGAAAAGATATCTCAGCTTCCTCATGGAACTTGCAATACGAGACAAAGGAACGGGTCACTCACCTACAAATTCTGGAGTTCCAAAAATGTTTTTAAATTCAACTCCATCTTCTATTTTGTGAGCCAGGCCGAAGTCAATGAGTTTGATGTGTGGAATAGGGATATTCTTGTCTAGAAGCATAATGTTTTCAGGCTAAAAATAACAAAAGATAGATCTTTGTTATTATAATATTAATATCTTGGGAAATTAACGGAGTTCTCAAGTGCTTTTTTTTCTTCACACATATAACACTGTAGAACAAGAAACACATACCTGTGCCTAACCATTTACAATTAATTCTTCTGAGAAAGGGATGACAACTGTGAAATTTGACATCATTGAGTGGACCAGAACTTCATAAAAGCAAAGCAAATCAAATCAGAGTAATACTTTCATCCCTTTAATTTTATCTCAAGCAAAAATCTGCCTTTCTCTATCATCCTGTTACCACTCCTAAGCTTATTTTCTTAATGATGGCTATTGCCAGGATGAAAAGATACCCTTGTTTTCACAATGAGACAGAAATTTTTCCACACAACTGTATGTAGTTTCCTAATCTGACAAGATATGCCTCTAGATTATCAGCCCAGCAGCGTTGTGATATAACACGAAGTGGAAGCTCAGTTTATCTTGTCTCCTCTTAAAACAGAAAATATATCTGAACAGAAAAAAAGATGTCACACCCTGACCCCATGGATTTGCCTCAGTTACAACAACTGGTGCACACAAAACAGCAGCTAGCAGGTAGCTGAAGCAGTGCAGATACCCGGAGCAGAGACAGAGTGCCATTGCTTGATTCTGAGGGACAGCTGCACCACTGAATATTTTGACTGACAGCAATTTTACTGATCTGTTCTTGGAATTTACACTGGGAAACCTCACTATTTCTGCCCAGCTGTCCCTATACTGTATTGTAAGCCACTGGAAGATGTCTTATTAAATGCTTCTTGAGGGATTCTAGCCACATCTGAACCTACTTAGGGAAGGAAAATGCTCTTCTCTATGAGACTAAATTCACAGCTGCAACAACAAGGCCAGGAAAGATCTAGGATTAGTATCTGAACAGTCCAGAAAATGGAAAGAGTTGGGATCAGAGGTCCTAACTCATATATGATAGCAAGCTATTAAAAGAACATGTAGCATTTCTCACAGCATTGTAGGGAAAAGCTGAAGCTAGAATTGTGAAATTAAAGCTAATTTCTTCAACCACAGGCTGCGACTTTCTTTACCAGATATAACAGACATTTCATAAACTTATTTCTTCAACTAAATTTCCCAGCCTTAGTTACTCCCTACCATGGCCTTATTTCACAGGTTTCAGAGTAAACTATGGGTTCAATTTATCTCCCATAAAGAGCTTTAATGCATTAATTTGTCATAACTTAATCAAAAGCTGAAGAGCAACAGTGAGACAGTTTGATTCCCTGCTGGCAGCTGCCTGGCCTTTTCACAGCAGATCCTAACGTGGAAGCAGCTCCTGCTAACACATACTCTCAGTCAGAGCTGCACTGGGAAAGAGAGCACATGAATAATTTATTGTCAAAATCATTGGACCAAGAATATTTTAGCCTCAGGCTAACAAGTCTGGTTTTCTACCATGAATCTAGGGTGTATGTGTTCACCCCAGATACATGATGTAAGCTTGTTTAGAGCAGACAGAACAGACTGAAATGGCAAAAAGTCACAGTCACTACCTCTTGGACTGTTTTATTCCTTAAGTGGTGTAAGTCACTGTAGCTCCACTGCAGTCAATGGAGCCCTGTCAAGTGACAAGATCATTATGAATCATCCTCTATCTAATCAGATCACTGCTTAAAAATACATGTCTAATCTAACACTAGCAAACTCCCAAACCCAGTCCTAAAAAACCCAGGAGAGTTATTCTGTGAGTATGTTTTAGGTCATTTGATATTCACTGTCTGTGAAATGATTCTTTACTTATCCTTTCTGATTTCTATCTTGCATTTTTTGTAACATCTTCATCAACCACCTGACAGTACCGGTATTAAATATCAAAATTAGTAGCTAGAGATCATTATAGAAAAAGTTGCACCTATATTCTCACAACAATTTCATGCCACTGGATATTACACTGTTTTCTAACACACAGTGAAAACTTACAGTCTTTGGCTTCTGGATTCATGTAGTAATTTCAAAATCAAGTCCACATCCTTTATATGTTCACACATCTCCTACGCTTTTTCACATGCACCCCATGAAGATTTGGATGGTAGTTTGCTAACCAATTTCTTAGGTTAGATATGATTTGCAACATTTGCAATGACTACATATGTGCCATTAACACTGACTCAAGACCAAGCAATTTAAGACAGAGACAGCATTAAGCACACATTTAGCACAAGGAATCAGCATATATATCCTGAGAATCTGGGAGGAGTCTATCTATAGCACACATATAATTGGTAATTAATAATAAACTAACCTGGATTTAAAGGTAGGACAAGGAACATGTAATCTAGCAGTAGAGTTTCTCCCTTTTTCCTTCATTTTAAAACAGTTCCCTCCTCTGTTTTATTCTACTTTCTCCAAGGGGATAAGTGCATTTTGAATGTATTTCTGGAAGCAGCAGTGTTTGAGGCAGCCACTTCTGTAGCTGTAAGTCTGCTACTAAGAAAGCAGTTTCTTCTAGTCTCAAGAGTTTCATTCCCAAGGACAACAGACTCCTAGCTTCAGAGAAGCACATTCACCTAGGTAGGCCACAATCAAAAGGAGAGAGAGACAGTCTCTTCTGTATTGTCTAGGCCAGATGTACTAATATCAAAGTCAAGGACCAAAGCTATAGATGTCACCTGATATGGTAGGAAGAGAGCTCTCTGTGATGTGCTTTCAAGGCCCTAAGCAGTTAAGCAAGCAAGAAGTCTTTTTGTAAACCAAACTGCACTGGATGACACATACTACTCATGTAATTCTAAATGCAGTGGGGAATGGAAGCAGCAACGCTTGTTTGTAGCTGGACCTGGCCCTCCTCTTCCCAAAAATGCATTTCTTCTGTACATCATTGATTTTTTTTTTTTTTTTTTGTAAACACAGCATGCTTTGGATGATACCTCAAATGCAAACAGCTCAAGGATGAAGACTTACAATTTCTTTTTCTCAGTCAATAAATATATAAGCCCATCCAAAAGTTACCATAGGCCTGATAAAGGAGATTGTCTTCCTTAGAGCACTCAGCTGTGAAGTGCATTTAAAATGGTCTGACCTATTATTTTAGGTATGTTGTCAAATACAGATATCTAACAAATTGTAGAAGGTACAGTCCGTGATTAAAAAACAGTAACAGTAAGTCTAAATCAGCATCTTTACCTTTAAATCAAAGTGAGCAATTTTCTTTGAGTGAAGGTAATTCACACCATCCAAAATCTGCTTGATGAATCTGGTTGCTTCTTCTTCACTCAAAGACTCCTTCTGTGCCAGGAAGTCAAAAAGTTCTCCTCCAGAAACTCTGCAAAACACACCAGAAAACATCCTGTTATCTACCACACTGTAAGACATAAAATAAACCTAAGCACAGAAAACTAAAGTCGCAAAAAACCTTCACGCACTTAGAAAAAAGCCACTCTTGCAGACAATCTAGAGTTTTGTGTTCTGGTCCCAGGTGTGCCAAAACTTCCTTTTGGCTTCAGCTCTCTCCCCTGTAAATTAAGGACTACCTTTCCCTAATTCATTGATTCTGCAAGGTTTGATTCATCAAGGATTACAAAGGACCAAAAAAAGATACATTGTTTAATGAATCTACAGACATGTACATATTTCAATAGGTAGACTTTTATGTTAACCACTTCAACTGCTATTTTTCAACATTTTCATTTTGGATGAGACAGAGGACATAGAACAAGTTGTAATAGTCAACAACTGTTAAATAATTACTTCTCTTATCAGTTGCCATCAGAAACATGAGGCAATAAGATCTGCCAACAGAATCTCTTTTCTTTCCAGAACAGCCATTACATTGTCCTAATACAGATTCTTGTCTGACTGACAGGAAAGCATTTATTTTGTGCCGAGTTTTTAGGAAGAAAGAAGATTGTAACAGCTTGGAAGATACCTAAAATTGTTTTCCCAAATCAAGGAAGTGCTATGAGTTTTCACATCAACGTTGAAATACATTCCATGCATATTTAGTACATAAGACTTCTATTTTCATTTTTGTGCCTTGTATTGAGAGCTCCAGTGCTATTTTTCTATATATTATGAATCAAGATGATCTAGATATTGAACTGGGCATTTTTTGCAATTGTTATTCATAATTATGCTTACATTTATTGTTTCTAGTTCACGCTGTCATTGATATTATTGATATATTCTCATACAAATTTACTCTTGGGGGAACCCACAAAGCAGTGGTTGTTCTTGGGCTCAGGTGTACCACTCATCTACTCACCATTCAGAGTGCAAGCACAAGACTTGAGAGATCCAACAGTCGTTTTGGAAAACAAGCTTTTGGCCCTGTTGTCTGATGAAATACCTTAAAAGAACTGGCAGGTTCAAACGCTTTGAGTTAACTAAGTGCTGTGACTCACAGACAAGTTAGATCACACTGTGCACTGCAGAGGTCTTTCGTGCAATCATTCCTCTGACCCCAGGCTCCTACACAACGCTGGTGGTGACAAGATGGTGATTCCCTACTCTGCCTCTTTCAGAGTAAACTATTGTGAACAGCTACAAAATCTGCAAAGAGAAGTCAACTGCAAAAGAGAACAACATGTCAAAAGCCACAAAGACATTGGGCTTATTTCTTAGCTTCTACTGTTGCTGTGGGTGACAGCATACCTTGCTGTTCCAAAAGCAGAGATTTACACAGGACGTATTGACTTGAGCATTGACCACTGAATATTTTTTTGCAGCTCCCACATAGTCAGAAACTTTCTAAGCAACATGAGACAGGACACTTTACCTGGGCAGAAGTCACCTGATGCTTTAATTGTTACAACTAAATGGCTGGCAAACAAAAATAAACTTATATGACCCAGGAATATGTCGCAACTGCTGTCTCTGGCTGCCGCCTTCTCCTTCCTATTAATCTCAGTGACTCAGCCTGTGAGACTCTTACTTGGTCTCTGATTTTCTTTTTAGGTGACACATACCAAGGGTCTTGGCACTACCATCAGTCTTGCTGGACAGGTTTTGTTTTACCCTGTGCACTTCAGGAGCCAGGGAACACTGTCTCCTTTCCTTATTTAGGTTTAGGGGCCTTGGTGCATTAGTTTAAAAATTATTACAGCTGACTGTGACAAGCCAGTAAAAAAATCTGTAAGTAAAACCTGGCAGTGTCTTGGTGAAATCTGTGTACAGAAAGCAGGCAAGTCCCATTTCCTTAATGATTTCTATTCAAACTGCACTTAAGCAATCACCTCTGGCCTGGTCATCAGGAAGCCAGCTGTACCGGGATACTTTTCTTGTACTTTTCTGGAATTTAACCATGTAGGCACACTACTCTCTCTTCCTCTTTTACCCTGTAAAATCTCCTTGGTGATTGTTCCTTAAGGCGGACTCTTTCATCAGGACTAAGAATAAAAAAGTTCTCTCTCGGGCCAGACCGACAGCCCATGTAGCCCAGCCTCTGGTTCTCCAACACCAGCAAAAGAAAATACCACTTAAGGAGAGCACACAAGCTGAGCCACTTTGTGAAAGCCGTTCCCCTCACCTTCCCTGGCACAGAGGACTGTGCTAAGGATGTTAGAGGATACCCTCCTGCCTGGAGGAGGCTGGCAACTTTCTTCTGAGGAATCTCTTTTGCTACACAAAGGAATGTCAGAAAACTGTTTAGCTGCCCACTGTTTAGCTGGAGGTACTTAATTCCCTTTCTCTCTTGCTGCCTCCAAGGCTGGTCACTTAGAACAGTTGGGTTAGCTGCTCAGGGCACACCAGGGATTTTGCCCCAACGGCAACCTCAGCAACATCCTGGGCAACCAGCTACACCTAAAGCATCACTGAAGAAACCGTACAGCCTGCAAGAACGAGGATCACGGGAGGTTTACTTGCTAGCTCCTTGCTGTATTTTCTCTCTTCTCTTTAGTTCACACTAACCTTGAATCAGGCTAGGCAGGGGGAATTTCCAAGGTACAGAATACAACATAAAAATAAAAAAGGAAACAAAAAAAAAAGATTCAGGGAGTCTGAAGTCTATCAGCAAAAGACTCCCTCTTACAACAACTACACGAGCATTTAATTTTCTGACGGTCAGAGATCAGCACACATTACAAACTGTACATTAATCTCCAGTCTCTTGTGGTATAGCCTAAGACATTAGCGTAAGCTGCAGAGATCTTAAAAGGGTAATCTAAAGGAAAATTCAGTAGAAGAGGTGGGATGATTTCTGACTAACAAAGACTCAGGCTTTAAAAACAGGTTTGAGTAAATTGTACAAGAAGAGTGGTAAGCAGTTCAGTGCAGGATCATTGTTATCCAAGTTATGCACCTGAACTCAGAGAAACCCTCAGGCAGAAGAGACTTAGCAATCCCAAAAGCCAGCCATTATGGAATCCCAGAAAAAAAAGCAGTTCAGCACTAATTCCTTTGCAGTAAAACACTCATAACTGCACTACAAGTTATATTTGAACATCCAGGGAAGTGTGTTTTCTAAATCAGCACCACCTGTAGAAGAGCAAATGCTCCTTTCTCAGAGGACCTTAGGTTACAGAAAAATTCCTTCCTCTGGTTCTCTCTCTTTCCCAAAATGGCAAACAAAGAAGCAAACAAATGATACCTTTGCTGTTCCTTCAAAGTCCAATAAAAGACAAATGACAATGCTGCCTTAATTCTTGGAAACAGCTGTTTATTTTGTGTACACAACCTTGCCACTTACAGTAGAGAAGACTGTTTGGGCAAAGCAGCCTCAAGGCAGGGCCCAAGAGACAGAGAACAGAAAGGTCACAAAAAGCTGTAGAGGGCATATCCCTGAACAATGTACACAAAGAAGGGCAAACTGTGTACCTGCCAAACTGCACATAACAGCAGTGGACTTGGCAATGCTCCTCCTCCTCTTGAACAGAGGAAACAGCACCTGTAGAATCAACCCCTGTGCAAAGAGGACATAGTCTTGCCTGTGCCAGCACAGTGAGTTTGGGAGATGGTCAATGTTTTAGCCAAAGCCTCTTTTAAACACCAGGGTAGCTTCTTCAATTAATGAAGAATACTGGGGACATTCTTTTGAAGCAGAAGTCCATTGTAGCTTAACGTAAGATCTGTTGGCCAGGTGCTGTAATGCTTATTTTGATAAACTGCAGGGAGTATGAGACTCTGATATCAGTGTGAGGAGGAGAGATCATCTGTTTACAGAGAGAATTTAATTATCTTTATTAGCAATTATCATAATCCTCAATTTGTATACAGCAGCTGAATGCAGTGGCCTTCAGGTCAAAACTCTGTTGCACCCAGCCTTTTAAAAGCGCAATAAGCTACGGCCTGACAATAGGACACAAAATGTGTCAGGCCATGGGAGGACAGGAAAAAGCAGACGGTAATGAAATGGAAGGCTGTTTTAGCACAAAGTAGCTGCCAGTCAGAAAAAGCACACTCCTTTCCTGTCTTCCAGAGCATGGCTTATAGAGACCAACATTTGGCCATAGACATGTACTTAAAAATTAACAGATGCTTGTCATCACTCACACGCCATCTGCCAGCAGTCACATTAATCTCCAGGAACACTCCCTGGCCTAAATGCTGGCTCCCCTGGAAAGCTACTGGTTATTTCATCTCCCTCAGGGATCAAAGCTTCATTGCCTGGACTCCATACACAAGATCGAGGCAGGTGCCCTGCGGAACATATGGTCTACATAACTTTAGCCACAGTGTCTCCGTATTCCTGATTCGTACATACAGAAAAATTGCATCATTTACTCATTACCTAAAAATTGTAGGAAGTAGAAGACCTCAGGCTGTCTCCTTGCTTACAGCTTTACCTTGGTACCATGAATTGACAGATAAAGGATATGTCATCTTCTGCACAGCTCCTCTAAGACTCAGAGCTTTGTAAACTAGATGATACTGATTTCACAAAAGAGCAGAACACAGCCCAAAAAAGCTTAAACTGAAGTCTGTCTTCCTTCACTACATGACAAATTTCATCCCCTTAGGCCAAGGCCATACATTCTGACCAGCAAAGCTCCATTTATTAGAAGAGCTATTTCCATTCCTGGCTTTGATGAGTACAAGCACTCAATTCTACTCTCTGCTTTGTGTGACAGTGTTCAGGTTTCCTCTGGTTCTCAGTGGAGATTAGGAAGGCTGAACCACACAGATACAATAAATATAAATTTGCAGATGCACTGAGATAATTTACATCCCTTTCAACTCCTTAAGGTAGACCAGCAGCACACACTATGAACTGTACAGAAGGAGATGCTTTGCATATAGGTCTATATGATCATCCATGCATACAGAGTCACTCACTTCTATTACAGTCCTGATCCTCAACCATGAAATACCTGGAATGACAACAAGTCAAGAGTCAAGTTTCATCCAAATTCATTATCCCAGTATAAGTTTGGGTATAAACAGACCCAATCACTTGATGCCTCCCCTTTTTAATTTCTTTAAAAAGTTATATAATTTTATCATGGCAGATTTTTTTTTACTCAGTAACTGACATTAGGTAACTGCAAAGTTTTCCTGAAATGATTCTCAAACTAACACATCAATAGTATCACTATGAAATCTGGGGACATCCAAATGTTCTACAGCTCTCAGCTGCAGGTGCAATGCAGAAGAGCAAGTGATCTTTCTGTGACCTCCCAGCTGCTACAGGGCAAATCTAATATGCATCAGGATGGCTGGCAAGTAGTACTGAGAACAGAAAGCCAAACAGCAGCAGGCAACTTAGTTCCCCTCCTGACTTCACAGTGAAGAATTTACATCCCTGGCACGAGCAGGGGAACGTGAAATTAATTATATGACCTACCTAGAGAGATGACAATTTCCTGTAGCATCTAAACTTCAGTATATTCAGTCTATCTGATAGATCAGTTACTTACTCTAATAATCTTCCCTTGGTATTGCACACTAGTCATCCTGAAAACTGCTGCAAATTGGTTTATCTGTCCTGCTCGAGCTCTGCCAAAGCAACTCTTCATTCTTTTGGGATATCACTAGTCCGTTCCCACAAAACCTCTACTTTAGCCTCTCCAATATAAGCTGAAGTCACATAAACAGGAATAACTCGTCCAATGTCATTTTGACTCATATTGGGTTGCAAGGCCAGGAGGCAAAAATGCTATTTACACAGAGCAAAGCTCTCCTGGCCAGGCTGGAAAGAGGTATTTCTTCTTCATAAAATCATCCTCCTATTCCTCTTTATTGTTAGGGTCCTTTACATGACATTATATTTTACAAAAGTGAAGAAATTCCATCACACATACATTAGTTTCAGCATTGAAGTGACCGCGTAAACTTTACCCTCCACACACATTTCGGATTAACGTCACATAAAGAATCCCCCCAAAACATGACGACTTTGATACACTGTTAAAATGATATGACAGCTTTCCAAAACATGGTCAGGCATGTCTGTCCAAATGGCGGACTTTAAGAATCTCAAGCCAGGCAGACAGACAACACATTCAAAACGAGTTGTGTTATAAGAGATTAAGTTATTAGCCTGTGGTCTGCATCTGTCTCAAATGTTTCACCTCAGTTCCATCAAACATACAGGAAGAGCAACAGGGTATAAGAAATAGCTGATGTCTTTGGGATTTTTATTTCTAGGCTGATGAAACAAACAGCTAAACAGAATTCACGCAAGCAATTTAATAGCTATTGCAGAGACTGGAAATTTTGATACTGCTTCAAATTCTAATAAACTGGCATTTCTCTACATAGTAACACCGATTAGCCAGGTTCTCTCACTTCCTTTCAGTCAATAAGATTAAATACAGACAAAAGCATCAAAGGTGACTCCCCAAAATGCAAACTCATGTTCCAACCAAGCAAAGGCTCCTTATCCAAGGCTTTTTTAAGATGATTCCTGACCACACCTTCAGCTTCCCTGGGCTGTGCATCTATTCTTCCAGGCAGGGCCACACACAGGTTCTACAGAATAAGCTGTTGTCCCCTCAGCCTATAGAGAGAAGCTGCTGCTAGCTGGTTTTAAATCTCTTCTTAAACAGCACAAACCAGTTTGCATTACATAGCCAAGTATGTCTGATAGTCATCCTAAACTAGTAGCCTGGCTATCCAATGGGTCACAATGCAAGGGTGAGGCTACAGCAGCCCACAGATCCCCTGGGTTGGGGGGTGCTCACTTCTCAGCAGGACCTAAATGGCAGGGGTTTTCCCCCATCACATGGGGGAACAAGAGAAGAGTGAGGAGCTCTTTCACTCCCACACTGCTGCTATTCATCCTCAATAGTCAAAAAACTCCTCCCTTGCCTTTCCTCCCTCTTTTCCCCTAGTCTCCTCTAAATGAGGAAAATACAGGAGCAGTGAGAATGGCTGCAAATTTTGCAAAGGACTTGATGGCTTCACATGCATTGGAAGAGATGAAAGCAGAACGAAGAATGAAATGAGCGTTCAGTGGCCATTTGTGCTTCCTCCAAGGTTCATGCCAGGGCAGCACTAGGCAGACATGAGGTAATCCCTCTGCTAATAAACTGTTTTCAAGTTGACAACACTCCCTGGCTCAGTAACAATGGCCTCAGCTGATGTTAAGGTGCACCTGTATCCCCAGGGCACATGGATGAACTGGGGGGCCTGTTTATCAACAACCTCATTCAACTCTCCTGCCAAGATCTGCGAGGCCTGAGAACACAACAGCTCCATTTTAACAGTGCCTTTATGTCCTGGCAGCCTCCGCAGCCCTTTCCGGTTCCTATTTACCTCATCCTACCCCAGAGGATGGGAAGTCCCCTTACTCACAGCTCAAGGATGAGGACCACATCTGTCTTGTTCTCATAGATGTCATGCAACTTGATGATGTTGGCATGCAGAATCTGCTGCAGAATAGTAACCTCCCGTTCAATTTCCTCACGTCTCACTCCACGACGGCTGGCCCGACTCTGACGTTTTTTAATGAACTTAGCAGCATACTCTGTACCGGTGCTTTTTTCTCGACATTTCTTCACTATAGCAAACTGGCCACTGCAAGGACAAGAAGATAACAAAAATTCTCTTAAAGTTTTCGTATAATCACAGCTTCCCAATTAGCCATTCATATACAGAGCTTGATCCTGCAACCCCTGAGCAACACTGCTCACCATAGGAGCTTGTTCTTGGTACAATAGTGAGGTCTGTCAGAATTCCGCAGTTAAAGTCACTAGAGCATAACAAGGTAGCCTCCTGCTGTGTCCGAAATTTAGCAAAACCAAGCAATGTCTGAGAAGAAGGGAGGACAGATGTGACAATCTCTAAAAAACAGTTCATGTTTAAATGAATAAGATCTGCCTCAAAAGGTTCAATTTACCACTCCTTCACAGGGCAATGCTTAAGGCATTCAAGTCTGCAACACACCACTGGATGTTCTGAAAGGACATGCATGCATTAAAGTATTTCTCTTAAGAATAATCTCTCAGAAAAGAACTCAAAGGATTAATAACCCTTTGGAAATGTAGACCTGGCCTCCAGTAACCAATTTTCCAATAAGAGAATTGTTTATTCATATTTCTGCACTTCACTTGATAATTTAGCTGTAAATGTAACTGGAGTAAGTGCAGCTTTCTCACTGCACTTCAAGGACAAAGAATTTCCCACTGTACCAAATAGTAAAGTGGCTACATTACAGTTTAAAAGGCGTGTAGCTGCCATTTGCCAATAAAATTTTCCTCACTGTGACTCCTAAAGTAAGACATTCCAGTCCAACTGTAAAATCTCCCCCTTATCTCCTAAGAGGGAAAGACTTGGAGGACAGGTGATTAACTCAAATAATAGTAACTCTGCAAGTTGCAGCCTTATGTCAGTAGTGGGAACCTTTCAAAATGAGACAGTTGTTACTGACTCTTCAATAGGAAAGTAGAGGATCCTGCTTTGTTCTTCTTTGTGTGAGCTTTTCTTTCTTCATCATGCCCTTGAGAGGCACTGTTTGAACTTAGAGAAGGCACCATATCCACAGAGTTGATGTTCCCTCCTTCTCAATTGTCTTCTGAAAAAAGTAATAAAGCTGCGAGATGTCTTATCAAAATTAAGAAAGAAAGGTGGTCTGCAGCTATAGCAGGATTTGAGTAATATGAATTCTACACAAGGCAAGAATGTGGAATGGAACAGTGATTATTCAGAAGATCCTTTTGCTCACCCCATTTGGAAGGGACAAGGACAACTGTGTTGTATCTTAAAAATGTTTAATCACACTAAAATCATCACAGACATACAAACAAGGAAACTAAATCATAAGCTATTACCATGTGTTTGCATTTAGTCTACACAGGACATGTTAGGAGAGCTACTTCTACCTTACAAAAATTAAGGGAAAAGGATGGTCTGTAGCTAAAGTACTAGAGGGATTTGAGCAATCTGAATTCTGCCATAAATGTGTTGTATATTCTTTAGCAATTCACTTTTGCCCCATCAGCAAAACAGGAAAGAGACTTTCTTTCTTCCACACAATATGCCTATGGATATTTGTACACTACTTAGCACAAAGGTGTCTATCTCAGTTTGCTGCCTCTGCAAGAGAAATACTAAGGACAACCAGTGCTGCGCCATGCAATGTAATAGGCTCTTGCCCAAAGTGACTCCGAAAAGCAGACAAAAATCACACTTAAACAGAAACACATTTCTTTTCATGAAGGATCACTCAACAGATTTAAACACCTGTAGCTTTTTAGGTTTGATTTAAACTTGTAATACTCAAAATTAAGCAAAGAGTAGTGGGCACATAGATTTAAATATATATTAACTCCTTAGGGTTGATTAATGAAGATAACTTCAGACTAACAAGTATTTAGGTATGTGAAACTTGCATGGCTTGAGGTTTCATCAGAAACTCTAAATTTCAACTAGTCTTTACTAAAATCAAGTTAGGGTAAAGATTTCTCACAGAATTAATGCAAAATTGCCTTGTTCGGACACAAACACTGTCCAATTCCCAAGTTTTCCTTAGATCTTAAAAAACTGAAACTCAAAAATTGAAAGGGTTAAAAAGAAGAAAACCTAGGTTAAAGCACAAAAAGCACTGATGTTAATTCTTTCAAATAAAACTGATGCAGACTCACTGCTCTGCTAGCTCAAGCACCTCCAGCTCAAGTAACAATGAGGAGTAAGAACATTTGGTCTTGACAAACTTTAATCAGTCCAAACATAAATGACGTCAGACCATTCCATTCAGGATGAGTTTCATTCACTTACTGCTCTCTCTCATTGCTCAATAGGGAGCCCAGTATTTTCACTGATTCAGTTAATTCAGTAACTTTCATTCAAAGTATTAAAATAAACTACACTCATTTTTAAACGAATATGTATGTTCTGATGAACCTTCTCGTACCTAATGGTACCTCAGAATTTTTTATTACTTTACATTTCCATAACTAACTACTAGTGCAGACCTGGACATAATGATGTGTAAAGTACATAATAAAATGGGACGCTGAATTTGAGCTGGTGGAAAACAAGGAGCTAGTGGGGAAGTGTTGTAGTGGCAAGAACAACTGTCAAGGAAAATTACTCAGCAGCATTCAGAGATTGTGTTTGATAAGTCTGATGCCAGGCTGCTGCTGACAAGTCTTGGAGCAATATCTTTGCAATAAAAGCTACAAGAGTATGAATGGAAAGAAAAGTTGACTACTTTTGTTTGGACACTAGTTAAAGAACTTCATAGCCCACCTGAGTACATCTGTGATTTCAAGCAGCAAGACCAGTTTATTACCACTCTCAACCTCCTCTGCCAGAAACTCTAAGATGAGGATTACTTCTTGTTATTCATTTTTCCATTGCTAGATTACAGGAGGGATTTATCAAACTCCCTTTTGGCAGAGGGAAAGAAAAAGACAAGACCACAGAATCCATCTTGCAAACAGGCCATGTATGTACTGTTACAAACACTACCATGGTGGTTTAGCATATCAGCTAGCTGGAGAATTGAGCCTATGGATAAGGTCACCCACTTCAGTCCGCCTTTTTTTAAGTGTACAATGCACCTTGTGATAACAGTGAGAGGAAAAACCAGCAAGCTGTAAATACAGAATAGGACTTTAGTTAAACAAATTTTGGCTAAAACTATTGCTTCATGAAAGCTACATTTTGTTTTGGCAACTTAATATCAAAATGGGGAGGTAAGCAATATCTGCAGAATCTCAGTGATTTGGAGGCAAGGAGCCCCTGCTCAAATCCGTGCTCCACCCTTTTCATAATAATTGGAATGAAAAACATGGAAACTAAGTCTACCATATGCATACCCCATATCCTACCAAGCATTCCTTAGTCAGAAAAGGCTCAGGCTTTATCAATGAATAGTTGATAAAATCATACTTTTGCAAAAAAGTCAAAAATATTTCACTGCATTTCCAGCATGGAGCGGAAATAAATTTTAAAGTTCTAGTAAGCTATATGGCCAGGAAGCCACAGTCAACTACTAAACAAGAAACCTCTGAGAACAGTGCAAATAGTTACCCTTGCCTGGCACGTGTAAAGCCTAACAGGTACGCAGATCCTACCACCAAAAGAACTATCTTATCCAAGGCCTTGTCTCCTCAGATTCACAAGTCTCTGCCGATGTCCAACCTCTTTACAAACAGACAAAACAAGACAGTGAGCTCCTTTTTATACCCAAGAGCAGCCCTCTTCTCCCCTGCCACAATGCACTGTATGTCTGAGATCTCACTCTGCAAGAATTGGCAGGTCTCCAGTCCCAGAACACATGTTTAGTATCAGATATGTCCTTACTCAGGGCATTATATCCAGACTTGCAAGGAAAAGACTCATCTTACAGATAACCTTAACCTTTAGCTACTGTGAATTTATCAGCCAGGATCTCTTTATAAGAATCGCAAACAAACTCATTAAGTGCAACCCCCCATGACTACGCTGTAGAAACACTGAGCTGTTATTGTTTTCAATATTATTATATCCTTCACTGGCTTGGTAAATGAGAGATGCAAGTACAGTTGGAACTTAAATTATGCAGCATACACAGCAATTATATTCAGAACCTTATAATTATATAATGTACTTAGTGCTTCATTAACACAGATGTCTGGTTGGAGTCTGTCTTAAACCTACAAAGGCAAAGAAATTAAAAATTAAGGCTGTCACTTGGTGCTCAATTGCTCTCAAAAGCTAACACTCCACAGCAGAGGCAGCCTCTCATTTCAAAGGGTTCAAACGATGCCAGACAGCCTGAAGTACTTCTTTTTGTTTTTCATTTTCATGTATCCTAAACACTTCTTAGGAGAGAGGTAGGAACGGATAGGACAAGTGTACTTATCCCTTTAGGAATAACCAATCACAAATGGAATCGAGACTGCAACATTTGTCAAATCCATTAATTCATTCATATTTCTGCCTCCTGATTTTACCATTACGTGGTAAAAAACGTAAAAAAACGGTTTTTCTCTAGAAAACTTGAGAATGAAATTCCTGCTACAAAATCCCTAAACTTGCCTTAAACATTCTGCTAAAAGAGTTAATTCGCTAGTGCTGAGAGCTGTTTGTGTAAAACATCATGGGTTTCATGGTTTTTTTGTTTGTTTGTTCATTTTTTGCAAGACGTGTCTTGCTTGATCCAGACTTTCTAAAGAGACATGGTACTAATGTTGCTGTGTTTGCTTCCTTGAATTCTCTCTGGGGACATAAATTTTGCCAGCAAAGTTCAGGGAGAAAATATTATTTTATGAGTGCTTTTGCATTTAACAAGTCCAGTAATACTGTGGATTTTGTACATTTTGTTTGCTTAAAAGCTTACAAAAATAATAATGACACAGCATAGGAATTCCTGTCTTTTCCTCTTACATATTGTCTGGGACAACTGTTCATCACAATACCCATTTCCTTGTAATCTACTATTTCCCCCTGCATGCGTACCCACAAACACAACACTACCTGCTCCTGTCCCAGTCTTTATGCCGTTTCCTTTATCCCTTAAAAATAGGCTTTTGCAGACAGTCTTTACTGAGACAGTTTGTGACTGAGTAGAAGAGGTTGCAAGCCACAGGGAAAAATTCAAATGCCCAATTTCTTAGCCTAGGACATTTACAACAGTTACAATGTAATTACCCACCATATTGTCTATGACCCACACTTACCCATTTCTCTACTCCACTGCAGAGCACATTTGCTTTGCCCATGCTTGTTGCTGAATTCCCAGGGTCTTTATTAAAGTATCAGAGGGTAATGCCAAAATATTTTCCAACCACCTTGAAGACTGCTGTCATAAAGCAGCAGCTGGTGTATCTCTCCACACAAGTAGCCCAATGCTTTGCCAGGCACTGATATGCTGAAGCACACTAAGAGAAGAGCTAACAGCTGGAGAAGGGACAGGCAGGGAGAAAAGTCTTTGAACAAGTGTTAAAGGGGTAGCATATTGCTCTACTTTTCTACCAGACAGTTATGAATGTACTAATGAATAGTTCATGTGGAGGCCCATACAGCTATGAAAAAAAGAGGATGTCTCACCAGTATTTTGCAATCACAGTCAGACACACTTTGGATTTCTTGTACTACAGAGCTTGTAAAGTCAAGGACCAAGACAACAGCATTTCTGCGCCTCCTAATGCATCTCTGTTCAGCACGTAAGAATCAAACAGCATCAGCTTTCCAAAATTTTCAATCCAGGCTGAGTTACAGCACTGAGAAATTAAGCCATTTTCTTGATTTCACATGGGGAGTCTGTGACTGATCTTAGACTTGAAACTCAATTTCACAACCCAGATGTCCAAATTTCAGCCAAATGATTTCGCCAAAATTCATGTTTTTTAGTATATCACTGAAATGAAGATGACTTGGATCATAAACAGCAGTATTTACAACACACACAAGATAAGTTCAGAGGCTGACACTTCCAATTTTTTTTTTTTTTTTTTTTTTAAGAAATGAAGTTTGTTCCCTTTCAGAAATATTTTGGACAGCTGTACAACAGCCTTGTCACAGATTCAGCATAGGCTGTCCTCAATTGTGGTAACAGCTGAAGAGTATAAACAATACCAGCTGCAACCTGTCAGTTATAATATAATTAAGTAAAACATCAAACCTGTCCTTCATTAATAAGGGAATTTATCCTAGCAATGAAGACAACCTATTATTCACATTGCTACTATCATCTCGGAGATTTGTCACTGAGTAAGAACACAGAGACAATATTACTGGGTGGTTTTGGACTCTCTTTTCAGAAGTATGCTTTAGAGGAGTACAAGCTCAGCTTATTTAATTGTTGTGCAGTTCAGGAGAGGATGTGGGAAGGATGTGGGGAAGAGAGAAACTGGACAATCCAGAATAACAGGATAACTTCTTGCCCGTATTTCAAAGTTTATTTTTAATACTGGTTCTGGAGGGTAATGCTCTGGGGCAGAATTTGACTTGAGAGAATGACAGAAGTGCAGCCTGCCAGTTTTGAATGCCTTAATGCGTAACAGTGGTATTGCTACAGAGCATTAGAATAAAGAGAGCCTTTAAGCAACTGTTTGTATACGTATTAGTTTGTACGAATCTTCCTCTGATATTCCAGAAACACCGCATCACTGAGTAGCTGTCATGAAACACTGAAAATATGTAAACAAAATACTGGAGATGACAGTACAGGTTACCTGACTCCAGTCAGGCTCTCTGAGGCCAGAGTGGGGAGAAGTCAGGAAGCTGATTCTGTCTGTCAAGAAGAACAAACTATTTCTTCCCCAAATACCAAACATATGTTCACTTTCTCCATGTTCACCTATTTCTTTATGTCCTGTCCATATTCATCTTAATTTCATTCATTAAAGAATTCTAAAAAAGAGGATTTTTTTTTTTTTTCTGGTAGTTGTTAAAACTTGAAATTCCCATAAAATAGATGATACGTTAGAACTTATTAACAGATAGACTTTACACTGAAATAATGTTTTCAAGGAGCTTTTTGAAGAGTAAGTGAACCTGGCAAAGGACAGCGCTCTGGCATTCTGCCAGTCAAGAGGCGATGCTCAATTCCCTAGATGAGCCAGGACAAGTTACTTTGGAACAGATTTGCAAGGGATTTTAGGCAGCAACCTCCCACTGACTTTAACGGTAGTTAGGTTCCTACACACTTGATGGAAAATAACATGTCTTTCTGTACTTCATTTCCCAAAGTCTGTAAAAAGCTACTGGAAAAATGAAATAAAATTATAAGGGGTAAGCATACAGCTGGACCTAAAAATTAATTTCATGTCTCTAGACATCATTAGAATTGCAATTATAATAATTTATATTTTTATTCACTACATGTTCCTGCCCAAGAATACATGACCAGAAAGGAAACTAAAATAAAACCTAACAGCATCTCAACCAGTCTTCTAACTTCCTAGATTCACATGCAGACTACCACAAATGCAAGGTAGTTTAACCCTTCTTTTCACGGAGCACCTGCAAACTCAGTTGGGGATCTAAGCATTTAGTTGGGATTCCTTTTGTTTCCAACTTAGGAGGTGTTTGCTTGAGGCTGGAGTTTGCAACGAGAAGCTGCTTGGCTCAGCAATGCCAGCAACATATGGTCAGGCTGTTGGAAGGGTGCAATCATGGCCTATTGCACAGAGCAAAACACAGCAATACTTTTTCCACACAGTTTTTTTACTTGAGTGGTGCCATAAATATCTATTATTCTTTTTTAATGTTGGTTTTGACCTACAGCAGGTGTAGGGAGGTGAAAATTCCAAAAAAGGTGAAAGTTTCCTCTTTTCATTTGAGAATAACAGAAAACAGCAATCTCAAGTACACCAAGCTACAGCAGTATGAATGTGGTAATACTGACAACACATTTGGTATTGCTGCACCAGATGGAAAAGTTCATTAAACTAGAGTGGACACAAGCAAATGCTTTTAAGGGAAGTGGAGATGACCTTCCATTCCCCTTGATCTTTTCCTCCCTCACATGTTTTGTTGTTGCTTATTATGTCTAAACAAGGTTACACCGAGCTCTTCCTAGCCTACTTCAGTTCTTGCTCAGATGTGCACTTCTCTCAAGATAGAAGCTGAGTTAAAGAAACTATGGTTGGTATGTCAGCCAGCTGGTTTTAACAGTATAATTACATTCCAGACAAGGTAAGGGCCCTGAAGGAAACTTCTCACACCAGAAGTCTCAAAGCCATACAATGTAGGAAGACAACAAAACTCAAGCCTGATTGCAATTCAGAATTAGATTAGTTACTGGGAATGTAAAAGACACACCAGAAGACTTTCACATTTTTGAGTGATCCTATTTAAACTGCTTCCTCTCCACATACTGAGGAAAACAGAAACACCTCGGTGCTAAGCTCAGCTTGGTCAGAAAGTGGGGCTGCCTCAGGCACATCACTTCAACCATCTACCTTACAGCAATACCTTGAAAACAACAGTCATATCCATGGGATAGAACTGACTTGTGTTTACATCAAATTACAAACACACCATTCTGATTTAAGATGATTTGCTATAGAAGAGTAGGGTAAATCTTTCAATCTCACAGCATCCTTCCCCATTACCCAAAACATGCTCTATGTATCTAAAAGCAAGATTTGGAGCACAACAACATATACAAGGCACCATATCATAAAAACCAACAGCCTACTACAGGAAGGAGCTTACAGGAAAAAATGAACTTTCACAATATAAGAAGGTGTTCACAGTTTGAATAAAAACATTAATTTTATATTTGTCCTTTTCTCTTCACATTTAAGACATTCAGTTGTGGAAATGCAAGCCTAAAAGGGTTTATTTGCTATTACAAACTCTACCCCAAACAAAGGCAAACAATGTAATTCACATATGTGGTTGCCTGTGCTTAAGAAGCCAAAACACAGCTTAGAGATCTAATTTTAGGTTTACTAGACTTTGCAAAGTTTGCCAGTCCTTGGCTCTCTTTCTGTAATTGGATGATAAATTGTATTTGGTCCCTTGACAATAAAAAAAAAAAAAAAAAAGGCACCCTATCCAGTGTCATATATTCTCTGAGCTCTGAGTCAATACAATATCTTTAACCCTGAAAATAATTTTATTTATGTTTACTGACAGCAATTGCTTACTTTACAGTCTATGTCATAAGCCAAGTCAGCTTCATCTTCTGTTAGCATCACATTGTCCTTTTTCCAGTGAATGAGCTTACAGCACCCTTTGCTTTGATTTTGCATAATCCACAGTTAGAGGCGAGTAAAAATCTTAAAAATATGTTATGCAACCACCATGTGTGCATTCTTAAGTTATATACATAAACATAATCACAGATAATAGTGTCTAGCTAACCTGAATGCAGGACTTCTCTATATTCAAGAGGCTGCCTTTAGAGCTCAGACACGATGGTTTATTTAGTTTCAGTAAAGAAGGGTCATTTATTCTCAGTTACAATTGGTTTTATGTCAACAGTTTTGTTCATCATGCCTTTTTGCCACTATTAAATTCAGATTAGTTTTAACTGTCAATCTCAAGCTTAGAAAGTCTGCATCTTCCTACTTTTCCATCTTTTTCACTCCTATTTCTTTTTCTTGGAAAAACTACACTAATAATTTTATCCTTTCATGGTTGCATTTTTGTTAACTTTCAAAGCAAAGCCCTTGGGAATTCTTGCTGAATGCCTTTCTTAAAAAAACTGAAGCCTGAAAAAGCTGTTTTCCTCTCAAATTTAAGTGATTAGCGCAATTGCTCTGCTGCACATAATTTTATCAAGATAAATACTCTCCTCCCGCTTTCCTTACACTTCAGAGATGACTTCTGCTAGCTATAATTGCACTAGCATGCTCTTCCCAGCAGAGAGGACAGGAGTCTGTTGGTAACTTCTACAATCCATTTGTATGCTCTCAGCTCATTTATGAAACACAGCTCAACCAAAGGCCATGCAAGGTTCACAAAACATACGCATAAAAGCACTTTCCCGGAAGTTTTTTGTAGGAAGTCTGTGGTCACAGCCATAAAGAACTGGAAGCCTTCTGTAAATGGACTATAGCAATAATTTGTAGTATGTTTTATTTTTATGGACTTCTTTTTTGTAGACTTAACCGGGATTTGGTATGGCAGAAATTTAATCTAAGCAGTGAATAAATAGTATGTCCAACAGCACAGTACTTACAAAGAAACTAGAGTGCAATAGCTGAAACAACAAAACAGAAATCCTAGCATGCCAAGGTCACTGAAGGGAAAGTATCTTGCTGTTTCTGTAAGACTTTATGGGATGAAACCAAAAAACCCCAAAACCTTAATCTGTTAAATACTCTGCTGACACCTCTTATAATTTCATGAAGAGCTTTAAAAATAAAATTGTCACAAATGTCCCTGTACTTCTGTTTAAGCTGCAAATAAAAAGTGAGTTTCGGGTTGTTTGGGGTTTTGGGTTTTTTTCCAAACAAAATGCAAACAAAGTGGCTACCTCTCCTAAAGCAACTACACAGAACCTAAACTGTGGTAGATGCCAGATTATGACAATGATCTAAAACTTTTCTTAATAGAGCATTCAACAGGAATTTTGCTTGGCTGCTAAAAAGTAGATAAATTCTTCATGTGTGTGAAAGATGCAGAAGTAAATCCAATTCACAATATACTATGGCTTTCTTTCGAATCTTTCACACAACATTATCATAGAAATATCACTAACTTACCACAGCCCTGTGATATAAACCGGAAGAAAATTTTTATGATATGAGAAACAACTAACATGACTTCATTTCAGGCTCACTAAGTGCCTGGGCAGTGTCAGGGTGACTTCTAACCAAACCAGTTAATGTTATAGAGAGAACTATCACAATACCACTACTCTAAAAATATGCTAATTTTTAAACCTAACAAGATGCACTATATTATATAGAAAGAGGAAAAAAAAATCAGCTGCCACTTTTAAACACACTGGCATTTTCACTCACAGATCATGTTTTTACTAACTGATTTTATAGTACTTTAGAATACAGTGACTTTACAGGGTAAGTTTCAATATTGACGACAGGGAAGTGCTGAGCACCTTTGGACATATCCTGTGTCTGATAACGTCACTGTCTGGCACCTTTCATCCACATCCCTTTACAGCTCATGCAAAGGTAACCAACACATCCTGGCCAAAGACGTTCTCTGTGTCCACTGCCAGAGTGGACAGTAGAGGAATATGGACTCAAACAGAAGGATCCAGTTTACTGGAATAAGTAGGGAGCAAATAAACCATTTGAAATTCAAAGCAAGATTTAATAAATCTAATGTTTCTGAGCAATGCTATGAATTATTACAGGCCATCAATAAAGTAACATGTTATCTGCATTACAGCCAATTAATACCTCAAACACCATTTTGGGTCATTAGTCCTGAGTCACAAGAAACCATGACATGTACTGAATCATCACCAGCATCTCCTGAAGCTGTTAAATGTTTTTGGAAACTTCCCAATCACACAGCGACAAGCAACGTGGCCCTTATCGGCTCCTGAGGTTGGAGGAGCAGAGTCTGCAGTGATACAGCACGAGCCCAGCAATTCTGGCAAGTTCCTGATAGCCTGGCAAGCATTTTACGTAATCTGAAGCTCAAGAATAAAATGCACATGATAAAAATTTTTCCCCACTTATCACACTTAGCTTTTAGATTGAATATCAGCTCTCGGAGTGGTAATGAACAGAGTCCAGAAACCTAGGGAAGGTCAAAGCTGACTCATGCTCAGCAGTAATAGCTGATTTGATAAGCTGTTCCTTCTGCTATGTGGAGCAACACCAGTGCATACGTAATATGCATGCAGAAGGTTGGCACACTGTACCTTTGTGTTTAAAGATCCAAATGCAGCTAGATATGGACGGAATGTAATATACCTGGGAGCAGATAAATTGTAAGAGGGTAGCAGTATTATGGTTAAATGATTTTTCTCCTTCCCCATGTATGAAACAGACGGAAATCACGCTGGCTTTTTAATCAAGATTTTAGGAAATTATCTGTAAGGTCAAAACCACAAAGGGTTGCTGAAACTCCCCCTTCACTGCTCTTTGTGGATTCTTCTGGTCTGCCAAAATAAGAGGTGGAAGTTATCTCATCTTATTTAATCTTTACTATATTGAAGTAAACAATCTCCTCCAGCAGCAGGACAGCACAGAAGCTACATTATGTGTTCCCTCTACTCTTCCTCCATAGGAAACAGACCGAACAAGGGAAGTGCTCTCTTTGTGAGGACTGTAGATCCACAAAACTCAGATACTGAGGTTAACTACTCTCTCACAGAAGCTGTAGATTCTGTACTAAGTAAAGACTACAAGTCCCGGCTTTAGGATACAGAGTCACCTACTTATGCTTTAACTGAACCTGCATTATGGGCTGCTCAAAACAGGCCAGTGACTCCAACCCAAACATGCTGGCACTAGATAGAACAAGTCTAGCTATTTGAGTGATTTTGTATGTCTCTCCTCACCAAAGCATCACTGTGCGTCATGCTCAGCTATTACAACAGGTTTTCACTCCGGTTCAAAACCGCTGATGTAGAGTTTTAACAGTGATGTCACCTGATCTAAATTAAGCTTGACCATCAGACAAGTATCTGCAAGCCCTATTCTACATAAGATGCTAGTAATTTGTCCAATACTTTATCATTGTTAGTCCAGTGGTGAGCTGCATTATGTTTATTTTCTGTGTATTTTTACTCATAAGTAACATTCTTCATTTCAAAAGCATGGAATGAATACCATACAGAGTCTATTTTCTCAGCTGTTCAAATTTCCATCTGCTTTCTACTGCAATGCAAAGTGGAAACAGTTTTATTTTTACAGAAATGGCAAAGCAAAGACTGGGATTAGGCTGTGGTTAAAGTGGTTAAAGACATTACTGAATTTGAGCTTTCTGAGCACTACCCACTGGGGTCACTCAGCTCTAATTATACTTTCAAAGACAGTTTCAGACTGAGGAGATACACTGAGATCCCTTCCATCATCGAGACGGATACTGGTAATAAGGAATTCATTTGAAAAAAAACACGTGACTTTGTTACCAAGTAAGGCTAAGGCCAGTTCTAAGTAACCAAGGCCAGTTCTTCTCAGTTACTGTAGGTAGAGCAGCTTTGTTATTAGGAAAAAACCCAAACAACAAAGCCTCCCACTATTTTCTCTGCACTTTCCGTAACAAATCAAAGATTTTGGAAACTGTTGAAAGAACACTGAAAACTAGTAGGGAAATCTGTTTAAAAAGGAAAAAGCTAAGATCACTCACTCTGTTAGATGGAATAAAAAAAAAAAAATCCACAAATACTGACTGTATCAGACAGCCGATTACAATCATAGCGATGGTGACCAAGTACTGGATGCCAAAACCGTTTCAACAAACGATTCAATATACATCGAACACGTGACATACAAGATTTTTGTAACAAGAAGTAGTAATAGAGGTGCTGATTAGTGCTCAATAATTAAACTTATGTTTTGCATCAAAAGCAAAGACTTGCTTTATGTGTGTAGTGGGAAAAAATAATCCAAGATTATTCTTCCAAATTTAAAGAACTAATTCAAATTATAAATTGATCTAAGAACAGAGTTAAGGTTCATGTCTGAGAAAGCCCAATACTGAACAATTTCTGTAGATAGAAAAAACATTCCTGGTATGAAGATACTGTGCGATGTGTGTTAAGGGTAAATTTCCTGGCTGCAATCACACCCCTCTGTTTACCAGGGAGTTCACCTAGCTGGATGACATGACTTTTTATCATAGATTTCCAAGTTCCTCCCCTACAAAGAATACCTCAGTTATCTCTGCTTTTTGTTTTCATTACGTAAATAAATATTTAATAGTTACACTGTCAGTACAGCCATTATGTACCAGGCCGCAAGGTCCCATTACCACTGGTAAAATGTTGCATTTGCTGTCCTTTTAAGCTTCACCCAGAAAAAAAGGTTTCACCTGTCTCAATGAGCAGAGCTGATCCTCCACACACAAGGCAGGGAGGAGGCAGGAACTTGTAGCTGGACAGGGGGGACTACAGGAGGCATGATAGGCCATTGATGAAAGATCTAGCGTGGCTTTAATCACGAAACTGCTATTAAAAAAAAAAACCCAAGAAACATGAGGAAACAACTACGTAGTGATATTTATGCACGTACAGCAGAAAATTCCTCAAAGTGAAATACAGACCATCCTAGCAGGCAGAAAAATGTCACAGCCTTGCTGTAAAATTAATTTCTACAGCCTAAGCCCGATCCACTCATATTTAGCTCACCTTTTGCATTAACCAGGCATTAACTTGGGCTTCTAGGAACTCTTTAGGCATAGGACCCCACAGAAAACAGCCATCTCAGTACTCTAGTTTCCACAAATTCAGCAAGCCCTGCTTGTTTTTCTTGTCAGAAGAAAAGCTCTTACAATTTCAGAAACATGCTCTGCCTTCCCCAGAGGCCACCATGCTGTATCAGCAACAAACGGTCTTTCCCAGAGAGCATTTCAAACTAGCAAGTGAACAAAATGCTTTTCCTGTTTCTCATGCATATGAAAGACTTAGTTTTGATTTCCCATGAAGATCAGTTCATTAGACTATGCATCTTGTATCCATACAAGATCTCCTACCTCTGCAGAAAACATAGAGGAGCCAGACAAAAGCTGAAGAAAGTTGAGGTTAGAGATAAGCATAGCTCCCAGTCACTGAGACAGGCAAGAAACTGGAATGGCAGGTGGTAAGGCTGGCACACCTTGTAGAGGAAGGCAGAGCCCCTTCCCTACAAAGAAAGGACAATAACGAAGGAAAGGGGGAGGCTTCCTTACCCAGAAACATCGCTCCAAGGTTCGCCTCTGTTAAGCATGATCTAAGTCCTTGTACGCTGTAGAGAGCCGAGCTGTGGTGAGCAGGACACTGTCCCAGGACACTGCAGTGCCATTCTCACACCACCCTGCAGGAACACACTTTCTCAATGGGCACTGTCATGAAACACTTCCGGACAAGCTCCGTGACACTTCCTACCCTCAGCCCAGGCTTGACATGTAACAGTGACACTGCCCAGAAGGCACAAATGTCAACAGCTCTCTGCAGCCTGGCTGGCAATACATTTGGATAATAGATTAATGACTCTATGGTACAACCTTCTATGAATTACACTGTGCATGTCTGAAATTCTAACACTCTCTGTGCACCTACCACCAACATCAGTGTTTGCTAGTACAAATGGAGAAGGCTCCTGCAGGTTTGTACAAGATCTCCTCTTGTCCAGCTAGACAGAACTACCCATCCAAATCACAAGTCCTAAGACATTTTGTTAAAAGGCTCTCCAGTGAGCTTTATTGCTGCAACTTCCCTGGGAACTATACCACTAGCTCAGTAGGCCAGTTCTTCCTTCTCTTGGCCTGCTTTGGCCTTGATTTAAAAGTTTCCATTCTCGGTTGTCTCTTGCTGCCACCTCCCTTGCCACAAGAACCAGCGGTTATTTGACCTGCTGCATATTCCCAAGAAGTCAAGCTAACCCTTATTTCCCCACCTTTTTCAAGAAGCATTTCCATTGCTTTGGCATGCCGTTAGAGTGATCTGCTACAAACACGCCTGCAAATAGTTTATGCCAGGATCTGCCTTGAAACAGGCAAAACTGTTAACAGGTTTCTTACAAAGTTTATTAAAAACAATGATAAAGGATGCAGTTTGCCATTACTTGAATAAAAGTGACATTTAGCAACATAAATTCATATTTGAGGAGGGATAAATTTTGAAAACGTTCTATGGAAAATAATTTTTTGAAGTATCCGGTTTTGATCAACATCTCAGACACAGAAAGAAACTGAATCTGCCAGAAAGTCTGATGCCTTCAAAGAGTGATAGCATTAAATGCCTGGGAGGACTGTATAAAGTACTCCCAAATCACACAATCTACTGCCCTTGGGGGAAGGGGAAAGAGAAGAGAATCTTCTAATACCTCTGCAGGCACTGATTACTTTACACTGCGTTACTTTCTAGCTCTTGTAGACTTCCAGATTAACTAGTATAACTGAGGACTTTTAAAATAAATATCCCTAATATGCATTCATCTTCAGTTAAGTTTTCTAAATTCTCCCCTTCTCTTGTCATAAATTTTGAAAAAGAAAAAAATTAATATTTCAATATTCTAGCAATAAGCTGCATTATAGATCTCAAAAAGGTTCTTTTTTACTTCAAAATGTTGAAATCTGCTAAATTCACTCTAGAGGCTCCTCCTCCTTTTAGGCTCCCTTTCAGCTATTGCTAGAGAAGCTCAGCCCCCACAGCCTTCACACTTACAAACCGACTGATATTATCTTGCAGGAAGTAACTTCAAATGTACCTGTATGATAATAAAGTATTGCACTCGTTCAGCACAGACCATGCTAAGCTTCCCAAGTGTAGCTGCTAGAATGAACAAGCCCATCAGCAACTTCTTTTCCTTAATGCCACATGCCTGATGTACCCTTTGGAGAAGTTGAGCAACAGAGCTGTAAACCTAAGATTAATATTTGAAAGATTGAGGGAATGTTGGAGCTAGGCAGCTAGCTACAGCACACAGCTGCAGCTATGGAAAACCTGCTCCCCCTTTCTGCAAAGAGTTTTCTCTCACACCATTGCCTTGACACAGGACACAACTGCATTTCCAGCATCCTTTGAGTTGCTTCTAGCTCAGCAGTGATTCTGAGAATGATCTGGTTGAGGAGTCCACACACGCACCGTTTGCAGGGTTTTATACAGCTGGACCTGAAGAGCCTTTGCTGCAGGTACCTTCAATGCTGCACAGTGACAGGAAGGGTCTAATTTCATCACCAGACCAGATACATCTAAGCCTTGCGAAGGAGCATGTGCAGTATATAATAGCAGCCTGCTTTACTAAGTGCTCTGCAGCCTCCTTTACTAAGATAAACAGGTGCTGGTTCTGTCGGTGAGATCCTATATTTTAACTTCTGACTGAATCCAAGCTAGAACAAGCACTAGGCCTGTATTAATGACTACTTTTGTTCTCAAGAAATCACAAACTCAGGAGGACACAAACAGGACAGACTCTTCACAGACGTTGTTTGAAAACCTTTGTTTTGTAAGTGACTTCTGTTGCCAAAATGATAATAATTGAATCCTTTTACCTGCCCGAACCTGTCAGCAACTAACAGCTTGTTGCAAACATACTGAACTAATAAAAGGCATCTACAGGTTATAAGGGCATCAGTCAGCATTGGAAAAGATTCTCACATTTCAGTCACCACACCTGTCTAGTGTGTTATTTTTCTTCTAACAAAGCAAGATATATTCTTCCTATGAAGAAAGGCTGAGAGAGTTGGGGTTATTCAGCCTGGAGAAGGGAAGGCTTCGGGGAGACCTTATTGCAGCCTGTCAGTACTTAAAGTACTTAAGAAAGTTAGCGACAAACTTTTTAGCAGGGCCTGTTGCGACAGGAGAAAGGGGAATGGTTTTGAACTAAAAGAGGGTACATTTAGACTAGATATAAGGAAGACATTTTTTACAACGAGGGTCATGAAACACTGGCACAGGTTGCCCAGAGAGCTGTAGATGCCCCATCCCTGGAATCATTCAAGGTCAGGTTGGACGGGGCTCTGAGCAACCTGATTTAATTGAAGATGTCCCTGCCCGTGGCAGGGGGTTGGACTAGATGACCTTTAAAGGTCCCTTCCAACCCAAAGTATTCTATGATTCTATGATAAGATATCATTTGTCACTAGCCCTAGTCAGTAGTTACTGCTCAGAGACATAGAGGCATCATAACCCAGTGACACTCCACATATAACACACAGTTGAAACAAGAGGTCCACAGAGCTCCTCACAAAATCTGAAAGTGAAAATACACTGACAAAGACAGTGTGACATTATATTCATGGCACGTGTGAAGTATACAACTTGAACGCATTCAGAGTAAGGGAGCTAATTCCGGTCTTGCTGCCCTCTTCTCACAATTTACAATTACAGGGCTTTCATTGAAAAATCGTAACAAGCAGCAGTTTGTATTTCTCATCTACAAGAAGTATTACACATAAAATGCTGGGAATTAGAACATGGTTATGTAGCAGAGTTTAATACCCCTTTGTCACGTGAGGATGGCACCTGCTCACGTACACACCTACTCCTTCTTCTGGCTTACCTGGGAAAGGTCTTTCTTCCAGAGAATACACCCATTAAAAAAGGCCACAATTTCAGATTCCATGTCTGAGTGTAGTCTCCTCTAAACCCAGCCCATCACCCAACATGTAGTGAGTACCGGCTCCACGGCATAACCCTGGGACCAGCCATGTTTCTACGCAGCCAGGAAAGGAGGAGGGCTGCTGAGAACATGCAAGCCTTTACCAGCCTGAGGCCCCTCAGGCAGATTCAAACAGCAAGGGCCAGCCTTCACCAGGTTGTTTCAACTACACTTCTCCATTCAAAAAGCCTAATAACTGTCAGCTTGAAGAGGAGAGCGAGGTTCATCATCTCAAAAGATCCAAATCAGGAATCAAAGTAAAAATACGCTACTCAGTTTCCAGTTTCTCATTTTAGCAGTTTGACTGTTACCGCACATACTAGGGCCTCCTAGGTTAAAAAAAGCACACCTTTTACACCCTGCATACACACGCTGAATCTCTTCACTGCTCACTGTTGTCAGATTTTCACTTTCAGGCTGATGTTCTCAGGACCAGTCAGTACTCAAAAGTAAGCTTACAGAAAATTTAATAGTTGAGGCCTTCCTGAGAGGGAAGGGAATGAAGGAAAAAAAAACCCCACAACCAATCACAAAAAACCCAAACCCAAAAAAACATCTCCCCTTAAAGGAAATCTCAACAACTCTAAAGATGAAATAGCTGGGAGTGAAAAAAATAAGATTTGGCAGGGAAAATGTAACTAAATTATTGGCCCTTAAAAAAGGGTAATTGCACATACACAGTCATTTATCAAAACCAACTGCCAGAGTTGGGAAAAAAGCCGACATGTGTATAGCCCTAATTTAGCTATTTGCATATTAAAAAGAAAATCACTGGAGGGTTGGACACTGAATGGAAACCAGCTATCCTCACCCAGAGCACTGCATGTTGCTAAGTGACTGGGGGAGCCCTGTGTCATCCAGCTTACAAATCCAGCAGAATGTTTAAGCAGGTGCTTATGGTTAAGCATGGTAATAACCCATTAACTCAACCTATAATTAATACCTGCAGATAAGCCTTTATAGATTAAAAGCTATATACAGGTATTAACCAGTCCAGCTGAAATTTTGACAGGTAAATCTTTTCAGGAATACACACACAGTGTTTTGCAGGCAGATAGGAATGTGTTGTGTCAGTGCTCAGAGCCAGTTGAAAACAACAAGCCAAATTAAAGCTCTGGGTCTATGATCACAGCACCATGGGTTCCTGTTTCCTAGCTGGTTCACAGAACAGACAGGTGAAGTCAGTCTAAAGCACAGACAGAGATGACACCTATCTACAAAAGACAATGTAAACATACCTTTTGTCATCCTAGTTGCAAGAAAATAAACAGGAAGAATAGTTAGCACACTTAAGTTAAAAAAACAAAAATATCCAAAGTGCAGTTTTTGTAAAGGGATGTGTTTCTATTGTTGTATATTGCAACTGATTTAGGCTATCAAACACAGTCATTGTTTTAAGATGTTGCAAATATCCCCATGTGTCAGCTTTCAGACTAGTGTGGTGTCGTCAGTACAAACTTACCTTCCTAGCTCTTCCCCAATTTCGTAAACGTCCTCCACTTTCTGTTGCTTGAACAAAGCCATATTTGGACTTTTCATCGATGCACAAAGATGACGCAACTAGAATATTAAGAAAGAATGACATTCATTATGATCTTCCAACAGGCAAAGACTCAGTAAACCACATTTCTGTTATAATCGCTTTGGATCCATTGCAGATCATTCATGGCCAAAGTTACCATTGATCAATCAAAAGAATTAATTTAGCAGTCTCAGCCAAATAGCAAGGGTCCAAATCTGGAAAGAGGTGAGCGCCTATAAGCGAAGAGGGTTCTTGCCCCTCACTGAAGTACCTGAGCACATACTTAACCAGAAGCACAGAACACACCTTGAAACATAAATGTGACGGAAGTAAAGCAACTAATTAATAATTTGACAAACTTACAGACAATAAAGCACCCACACTACACTAAAGAGAGCTAGCGTGAGAATGAGCATTACAGGCTTCTTCATTAAAGTGTCAGAAGGCAGACCACGAACCAAGGAGACCACAAGGCAGAGCTTCCTTTTTCTCATGTCAGGCAGTGTTTCTGAAGCACATAGGCAGGACAGCAAATGGAAATCTGAACTACTGCTGCAAAAAGGCATCGTGATTCCATCCACAGAGTTTTCGGAGCAACATCTTTCATCACACACTAGGCATTTCAAATGACAAAAATACGAGCAGCATTTGTTGCAAGCATTACTCTGTGTAACTGTGAAATTTGTTTCCTGAACACAATCTTTTAAGTTGATAAGCTCTGTGAGGTCTGGAAAGACAAGCCTCACGCTGCTGCATTTCAGGATATGAGAGTGCATTAAGCTGTGCAGCTTTTGGAAGAGAAGATCAGAGATCACATTCTTCCTCGGGATACACCCACACAGCAACATACATTATGTTAACAGAATGGATTTTAACACAATAACCAGCCGACCAGTTTACAAGTTTGGTGTTTCCTGTGTAGACAAACACTAGCATTATCCCCAATGGCCAAGCAACATCCACTATTTAGTTCAGAACGTGTGAAGTAGCTGTAAGGCCTCTAGCATCACAATAAAATCTACATTGAGCCATACAGTTATTCTCACACATCTGTAGGCTTCAGCAGCATATTTGTACTTCTCAATGTAATGTATACTTCCTTATGAATCCCAGATGCTGCTTGCTTCAGATGCACTGGGGACTTCCAAGTTCTATATTTCTATACAGCTCCTGCATGTTTTTAAATAGCAGTCTTTGGCATCTGACTGTGGCACACTGCAAAGAATATTTCACAAGCAAACAAAGCTCTATTTTGATCCTTTAGAAATAAGCTCAATTCAATGTTGCAAGAAGATCCAGCTACTTCGATAAATCAGCAGATTTACTATAGGACAAAGTACCAAAGAGCAATTGCAGGGTTCCTGGCAAGTTGAAATGCACGTATTTTTTAAGATTTCTCTTTTAACAAAAGCATATACCATAAGCAGCAAATACATTGTAAAAATATAACAACTTGTCAAAACGCACCCAGCTTTTGTCATGCACTCACCTCAAAAAAAAGACTGGCTGCTTAGTTTTCCCCCTCCCTTTTTATAAACCACTGGCTTCTAACACATGGGAGACATGTTGAGTATCAATTCAATTCCTTTCCAAATATGCTCCTTCTATTGCTTCAAAGGAACAGAAACAGTCTCTTAGCTCTTCCACATATATTTTTTGGCTGATGTTAGCAAAACCTACACATTAGGACAAAAATTATTTGACCGCTTTATCCCAAGCCGAAAGGCTACTGCATCAACGCTTACACTGATCTTAGTTGGGAATAACATTCACACTTCCAAAAAATAGTAGCAATAAGTAAAAGGGTATCAACAAAATCAGATGTCCCTCTATTAGGCGCTTAGCACCGATTACACAACACACAAGCTGAGAAGGGGTACCTGCTTCCATCCTCTAGTGACACCATTTTGTGTAATTCCCTGACAGCTCTCATCATATACTTAACATCTCTGTGCAGTGCATCCTTTTGGATTGCCATTTCCAAAGCACAAGGAGATCCAGAAGGACTTTGTAACCATTCATTTCCCTTCACCCCTTTCCCTTTCACAATGTACTCATTAGGTGTGGAGCTTCTAACGGCCTACAGCCTGCTCTCCTCGATGCTCTTTGCTCCAAGATGGAGGAGAAGATACAAGGCACATGCATTATTCTGGCAAGCCCCACTCCCTCTCCCCAAGGGACCCACCGCTTCACTCAAATGATGGGAAATATTTCAGTTATACGTCAAAACTGTGTCCTCTCCTTTTTGAAGAGTGTGTATCTGCTCACCTCATGGGATAGTATGCATATTGTGATGAGACATGACTGACATGCATCTGTTACGTGACCAAAACACACCCATTTCTGTCACATTTCAGAAGAAGTTACCATTTCCACTGCATGACAGACACTTGCAGGCACCTCATGGAGGAGAGGGAGGTGAAAGGTATCCCTAGCAATAGCTTTCATGCCCTCAATAGCAGCCTTGCTGGAGGTCTCCTCTGCAGACGTGATGGCTCTCTTAAAGGCTCTGTGGGGCGTACTGCATTTTCATTACCTAATTTGTTCAAACCCCAGTTTCAAAACTCTGCAATGGAGACAAATTTGCCTCCCACGCCTTCCTGTATAACTGTGCTCTAGCGATGATCTCTCTTATCCAGCTACCTAAGGCAAATGATAGAAACCACACAGGTTGTGACACTGAAGACCAGAATAACCATAGCACTATTAAAGTATACTGTAGAAATCAACACTTGCGTTGGTGAGCCTCAACTAGATGCATTACAACGTGGGGGTTTTTCACTTCCACTTTCCATCCCCATACTTTCTCAGACATTTTCTGGCTCATCCTTACTTTGTCTATATTTTCAGAGTTTTCCAAGATGAAGCCAGGTGAACTGTTCTGCTACTTTGCTCATTAATTCCCTTCCCAAAGCCACATTCATGCCTGGGACAAAAATGTATCTTTTTTCTCTCAATGAAAATAAACAACTCAAATTCTGCTTTGTAAGCAAATTATTGTATTTCTCAAGCAACCTTTCATAATCTCAGAGAAAGCTCATTGATCAATATTGCTCAGGGCTTGAAATTACAGTCAATAAATGCTTCCGTAGCATTTACAAGAATGAGGACATCTCTGAGCTACTGCCTCCATACTAAGTTGATATAACGTTGCTTGCAATTGTTCAGAGCAGGATTTTCTTAAGTGTTAGTGCAAAATTTAGTTCAACACCCAGACTTCAGAAAAAGCAAAGGACAAAGCCAAGCCTTGCTGAAAACCCCAAACTTTTTGCTCATCCTGAATTGCAAGGTTAAGTTCTGAACACATGCAAAAGTCAAGTACGGGAAAATGCCCATGTACTAAGAGATACTGCTGAGACTTGCCTGAAGACGGTAAATCCCTCAAGCTGACTACTCCCTTCATCAGAATCCAAGGTACGTGGCTATAAATAACAGTAATGCAAACACACCTAAAAGAAAACCATTGTTCTAAGAGAGAGTGAGTTTGTCATTCAGAAGAGCAAGTTAAAAACATTGCTTTGAGAATGGGGAACCCACCCAAGATGCCTCTGGGAACATAGCCACTTTATGTTTGATTGACAAGTTTACTCATTTCCCAGCATCCTCCAAAGAACATACCTACTTATGCAGATGCATAGAATCCATGCAATATTATCTCAAAAATAACCAGGAAATTCTCATCCCTTTTGCTGATCTTATAACTTACGCCCTTGTTCTGCAAAGGTCAAACCAGCAAGCTTACTCTCAACACCAAGGAACGGTTCAAGCATTCAAGTCAGACTACAGCCTTGTTTTTGAAGACCGAACTGTTGGAACAAAACTGTTCCAAAGTGTTCAGATCCTCCAGTCATACTTCTGATGTGCTGGTGTTTCCCATCTCTATCACTTCACGTTATCTTATACTGCCTTCCACTCTCATTACTTCTGCAGATACCTCTCACTGGCTTTCGCCCAGCAGTCACAGTTAGCAGATGCCCAAAATAGGTCATACGCTTGATGATCCAAGACAATTGTCATCGGCAAATACACAGCATAAGAGGGATAAGATAATAAAAGACAACCTTCACGCACTTAAAATTCATCTAACACAAAAAATGCCATTCACAAGCATAAACATAAACCTCCCCAGATGTTTTTGTTGGACTCCATTTGCAAGTACAGAGCACAGGTATATCAAAGGAGGAATGAGAGCCTTAATTTTTTTCTCTAGTCAGATGGTGATTTCCTTATGCTGGTCAGTGAAAGCAGACTGAATTAGAGATGGTCATTCATCTTTGACTCATTCAGACAAAGAAGTTGTATACTCATGATCTGTGCAAATAGCAACAGCTTCAGTTTTCTGATACACTCTTTATTGCTAACACTTCTGGGACATGCGCCCAAACAATATTGCAATACAATGAGTCAGGATGGTTCCAATCACTTAGGGTCTGCACTAGAATTCATTAAGACCAGGAGGATGGGGGAATCTGCTGCAGTGATTTTTGGATCAGACCAGACCTTTAAGAACTCCAAGGCAAGCTCTGCAGAGGAGATAGCCGTCTGTGTTCTTTCTCAGAACATGCCATGTCTATTCCTCAACCATCCCATGTTGGCGCCAGCTCTTCTGTATCAGTCTCTTTGTTCTAGGATTCCTAGCAGTGAGCATTTTAATACGAAGGCCAGCTTCTACTCAGCATTCATATCACTTACGTGTTTTCATAATGATACTCCATAGTATAGTATATGTAAAGTACGTGATACAGTATTGTATATATAGTGTGTATATATATAGTACAGTATATGTATAGTACCTTTTATTCCTGTATCCAGCTCCCCTTTACACATCCCAAATATCACAAGGTGGCAAAGTATTGTTAATCCTATGCAAATGATTTTCCTACAGACATGTAACAAAGCTGTAGCAAAACCAGAAATAGAATACAGATATTTCAGTTTCAAGCACTAGAAACATGTCCAGCCTGATCTCTTCACATTCCTAAATTGTCAAACCATAAAATCGGATTTTTTTACCCTAAGAAATCACACTGTTTCCCATTGTGATCTAAGGTATATATTTAAACACATATATTTTAAAGCAGTACAAACTCTGGATGTAGATATTCTTATTCCAGTACAGAAGTGCCTTTCTGGTGCAGCTTCTGCTGTGTGTAAAGGAGGTTAATCTAAAGAAATCCACCCTTCTGAAGACGGTGACAGAATCCACCTTAAGAGGAGCAGAAAAAAGTAAGTTATATTTCTCTTTTTTAGAAAAGGTTTCCCTGCATAGGTAAGTTATTGGCCTGTCATCACCAAATTATTTGGTAATCAATCACTGGTCTACACATGTCAAATCCATGATAAATTTCCACCCACAGCTGAACAAGAGAAGGGTTATAGAAAATACAGGCGAGAACAAAACTGTTGGATCATTTGGCTTGTCACCAGCCTTGCATTTTTTTTTTCCTTAGTGTATCTTCTACCCTAAGGAAACCAGTTCCAAGTGACTGAGGTTAACAGCTGAATAATCTTACTTTCTCAAGTACACCTGACATGAGCTGAATGACTACATCCTTTGCCAAACTCAGAAGCATCCCCTGTGGCATGTTTTTATATTACAAAACAATAGTTATACTAAAGCAAAACCCAAAACACACATTAGAACAGATCAAAGTAACAACTTCCCTTATAAGTTGTTTTTCAATACTGAAAAACGACCAAAGTAATTTAGAATCAAAACGGGACTGTTTTAAATTAGTAATTTGAAAAAAAGAAATCCCCCCCCCAAAAAACAAACCCACCAAACAAATTTAAGTGATACTGTCTTCTAGTTTTGGTGCCTTATGCTAAAACCAAACAGATTTTTATAAGCATTAAAGTGTTTTCCTCTTTCACCCTTCTCATTCCCTTTCTCTTCTATTTTGTCCTAGAAAAGACTATGCAATTCCAACAGGAAAAATCTAGTAATTTTTACCCTTTACCCTCTGCTTTCAAATAGACGTAATCAAAGCACAGTTAAAAGTTACATTAATTTCAGCAAACTCTTATTTTTCACCTAAATATCTTCCTGTCAGAAAACAACAGTAGCCTAAAAATTCTTCTGTCAGAAAATTGAGGCAGCTATTATTACCTGTCTGCCTATAAAGGACACAAAACACACCCAATATCGGAGCACTTTCAGAATTATAGAATCACTGCTCCTGCCACTAACTCTCAAGGGACCCCTTTCTGACCTCCCAAGTTTACTCTGCAGTAATTACATGTGTGGTGAATGACCAAAGACCACATTTCCAAGCCTCCACTTCAAGCATACGTACCAAATGCGTTAGCTCTGCAGCTAATTACAGCTCCCCAGCAGACAGCTAACTGCGAGGGCTGCCGCTGTAACTGATCCCAAAGCCTTCGCATGCTTGAGCGATGAGTTTGGAGCCAACCCCTCGCAGACAGGGCGCAGGGGGAAGCCCACAATGCCAGGCATGCTGCTGTGGCATGGCAGAGCCCCACTCCCCGTCCCCGAGGCGCCTTCAAGGATTATTACTGCAGATAAGACACATCACTGCCCCAAAATCAAGTGAGATCTACATTTCTTGCACAAGCAGACAAAGGACATCGGGAAGTCTAAAACCGACGAATGTTTCAGAACAGGCACCTCTAGAGAGGGTCAGAGTTGAGCTTCTTCCCCACGCATTAAGCAGGTGAGCATGCAGATTTTGATCCTTTTGCAACTGGTGACTGATCAGCCAAAGCAGGAGCAATTGCTACACATTTCCACCCTCTCATTCACACCTTCGTTCTTAACTGCCCTCTAAAAAGATGCAGGCCAGGACAAATCAGCCCCTGCCGTGCTGCAGCACCCAGGGACACCCGGCTCACTGCCCAGCGGAGCAGGTGTTAAGAAACCTACCAGATCCCAAGTGAAGCTGTTTGAGGGAAAAGACAGGAAGGAACTTATGGATAAACATGATGAAGTCGCACAGCATTTGCTGAATGACATCAGTAAGCCGAGGTGTGAACCCAGGACCAACTGTCCCTCACGGCTTTGGACAGAAACAACGCCAGACCGAGCAGCATGTAACACTGAACAGCGTACTTCTGAAACTACTGCATTCCCCAGCCCTTGTGGGACCTGCTCAGGGATAAATGACAGCTGCTCACGCAGGAGATGATCCAGGGAGCTGCCTTTTCCCCGGGCTGAGAGCTGCGGGACAGCTGGCACGTACAGTCTGAGGTGGTAACACCATTAAACACGCTATGCAGAAGGGACGACCAAGCGTAAGCCACCACCCGAGCACCTCTGACAGACCTGCACCACAG
>NW_009230570.1:56171-56448 GCF_000690835.1 Fulmarus glacialis
AGGGACCCCCCCGCCCAGCTGCTGACCCCAGGACTCGTCCACGACGCTGAGGAAGAACCGGCGGCGAGGGGCGGCCCGGCGGGCTCCCCAGAGCCTGCCCCAGCCAGATGGGCTTCACAGCTGCTCTGCTTCAGCCTCTGAACTCCGACACAGGCGGAACGCAGAGCGGGAACATCATGAAACCGTCTCCGAAGCCGGCGGGCAGCACGGCAGGAGAGACGGACGGAGAGAGAAACAGGGAGAGGGGGCCGACACCGAGCAGGGGAGGGGAGCCTCC
>NW_009230571.1:0-1009 GCF_000690835.1 Fulmarus glacialis
CGACTCCCCCGGCTGGCACCTGGGCTCACCCGCAGCCCCAGTCCCTGCACCGAGACTCCCAAAAGACGCAGACCCCTTGCACCAAGCAGGATGGGCACCCCCGAACCACCCCTGCTCCCGCCCGGACGGGCGTGAGGAGCCCGCGGTGACCTGCAAACGTCAGACTGACGGGTTAATTAATTTACCTTTTCCTCAGGCCGTTATCAGATGGAATAAGACGTCACCTGAGACTGTTAATTGGGCTAATTATTCCAGTTTCAGATTTTAAATAATTAGTTACTGTTGTCTCCAGCCTTACTTCCACAATTTTCTAACAAGGTCAGGTGGTTCCCAGCTCTCGAAACCCACGAGACGGGGCAGAGGGGCTGCGGCAGGGGCCCAAGCACACCAGCACCATGATGGGGACCCGTCTCGTGCTCGCACTGGGGCTGGCAGGACAGGGACGTCCTCTGCCTCGACAAAGAAAGAAGACCAGGAGAGAGAAGGGGTGATGAAAGCGGTGGGTGAAGGATGGGGGGCCGGGAGGAGCCCTCCCCACCTCCCTCCCTACACTGAAACAGTGACGCCTGTTTCAGACCGAGCTCCTCCTGCCAGACTGAGCCACAGAAACCCCCCCAGCAGCACCCAGTTTCCCCCGAGTACCTAATTCCTCCTTGTTCGAGGTTAGACTCCCCAAGGGAAAAAATCTCAGCCTGGCATCTTCAACGAATGCGATTGCCCCGTGGGGTTTCCCGCCCGTTCGGCACAGAGACACACACCGTTCGCACAGGACGCCGGCCAGGAGTGCAGGCACCTGGGCAGCACCCATCCTGCAAAGGGTCATGGTGGCCAAAGCGATACCTGGTGTCCGTGGGCTCCCTGGAGGGACCACCCACCATCCCGTCCAGGGCACCGGCAGAGAGATGGGTGGCTGCCCGGGTGGCACGTGCAGAGCAGAGGGACAAGCAAAGCCAGCTCAGCCCCCAGCCTCATTCTCTCAAGGAACACCATGCTTTTTCACAGCCTCATC
>NW_009230571.1:1158-1444 GCF_000690835.1 Fulmarus glacialis
TTCAACCAGCCGCTCCCGCAGCCTCATTTGCATGGTTTGACATTTTGTTCTGGGAGAACCGACACCAGCACCGCGGTTGGGGACACGGCTCCGGGACATGGAGGTGGGCACAGCGTCCCCAGCCAGCAGTGCTGCCCCGGGCATGCCACATCGGCCACCCTGCACCCACCTGGGTGCACTGGGCAGCGCTGGCAGCACCCCTCCGGCCTGCCCCAAACCCAGCAGGGCGTGATGGAGCCTTGGTGGCCCACGTCCCCAGGTGCCCTGCTCTGCCCTGCCCCGCTCT
>NW_009230572.1:0-215 GCF_000690835.1 Fulmarus glacialis
GGGGGGACCCAGGCGTCTGGGGGGGGACCCAGGCACCCTAAAGGGGACCCAGGCGTTCAGGGGGGACCCAGGCACCCTAGAGGGGACCCAGGCATATGGGGGGGACCCAGGCACCCTAAAGGTGACCCAGGCACCCTAGAGGGGACCCGGGCGTCCGGAGGGGGGACCCAGTCACCCTAAAGCGGACCCAGGCGTCCGGGGGGGGGACCCAGGCG
>NW_009230573.1:0-441 GCF_000690835.1 Fulmarus glacialis
GTCTGCCGGAGCATGTGAGCTGGGGACAGGGTGGTAATTTGCTGCATGATGTTGCCTTGCAGTTACCAGGGGCTCCGGGCAGTAAAGCCGAAGCTCAGCAACTGGAAAGGACCCGATGGTCTGAGCCGGTTTTATTGCAATTAAACGCCGGGACCGACCTGGCCTGTCAAATCAAACCATCCATGAGGCTGCAATGTGAAATAGTTGCTACGTTTTGGCTCCTTTTTTAAGCACACGAGGCCAAGGACGAGTGCAGGGGTTTAAGGGGAGGGAGTCAGGCTGGGGTTCGGGTTTTTGGCCACGGGGAAGGTCATTTGCTCTCCCTTGTCCTGGCACGGGGCTGGTCAAGGCTCTGTCAGGGAGTGTAGCACCAAATGCCACCGTGATGCACCACTGCTGTCTCCACATGAAAACCACTCGCGGCAAAGACAAATGGAACAG
>NW_009230573.1:554-880 GCF_000690835.1 Fulmarus glacialis
CCAGGCCCCCCGTCCTCCTGCACCGGCCGCCAGCAGCACCCGACCTCAGCACCGCATCCAGCGTGGGCACCGATGCCCACGTGCTGCTCCCGCTATCGCAAAGTATGGGGGGGTGAGGTGCCCCTGGCACGATGGCAGGTCCTCGGGCAAAGCCAGTGACGCCGGGGTGTTTTGCAAGAGGCTGCTTTGTTGCTGGTTTGCTGCTCAGCTTTGACCCGGCTGGGTGGCTGCGGGTTTCCCACCGGCGCAGGGCTGACCCGTGCAATCCATGGGGCTGGGGCAGGGAAAACGCTCCCATGGGGCTGGCGAGGGTCACAGCCCAGGGA
>NW_009230573.1:965-1562 GCF_000690835.1 Fulmarus glacialis
AGGGAGCGAGGGGGTGCAGAGGGGTTTGCTGCGGCGTGGCGGAACCGTCCCCCCCTCTCTGGAGCCGACGTGGACCCTGCGAGGAAACGGTTAAGCGGGTGCTGCTGATTCACTGGTGCTGGCAGACGGCTCTGCACCAGGCACTGGGAGAGGAGGCAGGAGCGGAGCTGGGGCTCGGGGCTGAGCAGCCTGGAGGGGCGTGAGCAGCCTGAACACGCATCCTCCCCCCTCGTTATCAAACAGAGCCCAAGGCCAGGCGGGAGGTGAGCCTGGGCCCTTCCCAAGCCGCCGGCTCCATGCGAGCAGGCTGCAAACAGCTCGTGTAAGGGCCCCATCCTGCATCCCCTGGCAAAACCCCTCCGGCTGCAACACGAGTAGAGCTGGAGCCCCCGGGGTGAAGAGCCGAACAGCGGCCAGATGGGAGGGGACGGGTGTTCCCTGTACAGCGGGTGCTTCTCCGTGGGATTTGAGCCAGGGCAGCGCCGTGGGGCTGGCTCGGACCTGGTGCACGTGGTTGCTCGAGCAGCGCACGAGGTGGCTGCGAGGACAGCAGGTCCCCAGAGGTGGCACGTAGGTAACGGTGGGAAACTTCTTCTG
>NW_009230573.1:1626-2287 GCF_000690835.1 Fulmarus glacialis
GCCGCCTTGCTTCAATTAAAGCCGTCTGCATCGACCAGGGGGGTCTGAGGATTTGAGGGGGGCCTGCAACAGGGACTCGCTGGACCTTTCCAGGTCAGGGCTCGGAGGCTCCCTAAAAACGGAGCATTTGCAAAGGACATTCAGTGATCCAGGAACGTTACTGGGAGCCACATGATCCACGTGCAGACGGGAGGACACCCACCTCGCTGGCTGGGGTGGGGGCCACGTGCCGTAGGTGCTGTCAGCTTGCAGCAGCCGGGGGAGACGTGTTTGCTCCAAGCCCTGGCAGCAAATGGCTTTGCATTTTGTGTGGGCTCTGCACAAACCTTCACCTTCCTCCTGCGCTCCCCAAAGTTACCCTGCTCAGAGCACAGGACACCCATCAAAGTCTTCTAGGGATTTTACAAGCCTTGTGCAAAGATTTCTGGAAATATGCATGGCATTTGCAGATAACGCAAGTGTTTCTCTCCAGGGGAGCTTGCAGCCCGGCTCAGGAACAGCGGATGTGCCAGGAATGTGGATAGGCACCACAGCGGGGTGCAGAAGCGGGATTGTCAACCCCATGCATGTGCTCAGGCCTGGGGAAGGGAGATGGGGCTGAGCCTCAGCTCGTAGGGTTTCGACTTGCCTTACAGCTCTGCAGCCTTTCTCAGCCTGCCGC
>NW_009230573.1:2363-2651 GCF_000690835.1 Fulmarus glacialis
AAATCCAAATGTTTGCAATTAAACCGAGAAGCAGCAAACAACGGTGGTGGAGGATACGGCGGTGCTGTCCCCTCGCTTCCGCATCGGGGAGGGGGGAAACCACAGCGTCACGTGCTGGCACAGGGGGGGTCCCGTCCCCTGTACCTTGGCGGGACGGACCCAGGGCTGGCGGTGACAGGAGGTGAATGGGGCTGCCAGGAGCGGGGCAATGTGGAGGGACAGCGGGATTTTAGCTGTCTGTGGTGGGGGAAGGAGACTTGGAGTCGGAGGGGGCCCAGAGAGGGGGTA
>NW_009230574.1:0-567 GCF_000690835.1 Fulmarus glacialis
GTGGTCAGCTATGAGTGAAGAAGAAAGAACAGAAACATTCACAGTTGGCAAACAACACATTTTACAAGTAAGTTGAAATGTGAGATTTGCTTCACAAAAAAAGTAAGATTTTTTCTGGAAAGGTATTCATGGCTTAAGTTTGCAAAATACATGAATGATTTAGTTCAAGTCCTGTCTTCAAGTAATTGAAGTAATTTGAAAATCAAAGTTCCATTTGCCTTCAAAAAGATCCAGAAACCTACGTCATTCAAAAACATTAAAAAGAAATAATTTCTCATTTACACTGCTGTCTTTCAGAGCACCTTGTATCAGGGCAGAAAAGCTGTGAATATGAGATGCTGACTTGAAATATTCTTAATCCTTTGCCACTGAGAAAAATTTCTATTTACAGTCATTTCAACCCATACGAGTGCAGTACAGTATACAAAGAAGAAAATGAATATTCTTGCTAAAAACATGTACATGCCTGCATGTTACTGTGGTTATTGATCTGTCACTTAATATGGAAACCCTGGACTTTCAAGTTTCAATCCTCATCTCATGATCTAAAAGTCTAATTTCCCTTTT
>NW_009230575.1:0-1932 GCF_000690835.1 Fulmarus glacialis
CTCAGGCACCGCTGCGGACACCCCGGGGCCGGAGGCCCTCAGCGCTGGGAGGCCAGGGAGCGCGTCGTGGCTCTAATTTGCATAGACGCCTACCCAGAACCCCACGGAGGGCAGCGACAACCAAATATAACCTGTGATTGGGGAGAATATTTGCATACAGCAGGGACGCCGGCTGCACGCTTTGCCGCCCCCCTCGCCTGCCGCCCCCCGCACAGCCCCGCACCGGCGTGAGGGCTGAGGCACGGTACACAGCCTGCTCCAATAGGCAGCCACATTTTCCAGACACGGGGGCTCACCCTATGCTGACGGAAGCCGAATCTCGGGGGTAGAAATACGTGAGGAGAGCTACAACCATTCGTGCTCGCTTCGGCAGCACATATACTAAAATTGGAACGATACAGAGAAGATTAGCATGGCCCCTGCGCAAGGATGACACGCAAATTCGTGAAGCGTTCCATATTTTTTTTCTCAGCCAGGGCTCGGGACCCCTGCGGGCACGGACAGGACGATGGGGACTGCCTGCTGGTTTCATTCCTGCAGTGTCAAGGTGCCCACAGACCGTGAAAGCACAAGGATGGGGAGTGTGGGAAAACAACGGACTGTAAACACACTCGAGTGACTTGCAGCTGGGGCACAGAAAAACACATATACCCTACTAATGGTTGTTTGGCCTTCTGTACTTGACAAGTAGAACATCTGTGTTTAGATAACATAGTCCTGTGACAGACTCGGAGGCAGCCTATTGAACACGCCTGAGATTCCTGCCCTGCTGCGGGCAAGATCAAAGCACAGTGGTAAACTATGCCTGTGCAAATCCCTGATATACTGGCGAAAAAAGCAGGTTTGTTGATTCTCTAGCAAGAGAGAATCTTGCGCTGCCGTGCCTGTGTCCCCACTTGTGTGCCCGGCTGCTGCTTCAGGGATCCCCTGGTCCACAAGGTAACGAAAATAAATTTACTCTTTGCATTTCATCCGTGGTTTTGTGGTTGCTCCTGTGCCCTGCCTGTGTCGGCTCACACAGGGAGCGAGGTCCGAGTGCCCCTGTGAGGACGTCTTACCTGGCTCAGTCTTCTCCCTGGACTGCATGGGGCTTGTTCTCCTCAAGCTGAGATCCGGAGGCCTCAGGATTATACACAGAAGGTCGGTCCAGAAGTTTTCTGTGGCACATGCACTGACTGTGATAATACTTCTGAAGTTTGCTATGGTTGCTGCAGAGAAATGACTGACAAAATGAGAAAGTCTGTCATGAGCTTTTTGGCCCTCCAGGGACTTGCCTCAGGACTCAAATTACAGTGTTGCCACTGGCCAGTACCTTTTCATATTTTATCTTCTCAAGTTTTGTTTCCCACGTTTCACCTGCTCTCCTCATTATCTTGTTTTCTCTGGACATGGTATAGTGTGGGTTCTGGCATTGAAAAGGCTCTCCTGATCGTTGCATGCCACGCATTTAAACGAAGAGGATTCTCTCTCTATTTCCCACTCCTCCTGTTATTACAGTCCATTGCTGGATTCAGTTCTGACTCAGCTCATGCTGTCAGTGAGAAAAACTGTCACTCTCCACGTCAACTTTGCTCACATGCTCCGTTTTATTTCTCATAAGTGTTTTTGTAATAATTGAAGGCCTCTTCCCATCTGCCTCATTGAGCTAATTCGGACATAGGGTAGGAACATACACCACTGTTGCCGAATCATCTCGGCAGATCGGTATATTTTTTATACAACACCTGCAAAGTTCACGTCAGTCATTTCTGCCCTGCCTGCTGTGGCGTCTCTGCTGTTCCCTCTCGGATCCTGCTCCCCTGGGAGCGAGGAGCCCTGCTGGGGAGACCCGTTCCGGGGAGGGACACGGGTTCCCGACGAGCACCGAGGAGCCTCCGCCCTGAGGTCCCAGCGGCCACGGCCCCGCTGGGGCACGGCCCGTCCCGCCCAGCG
>NW_009230576.1:0-272 GCF_000690835.1 Fulmarus glacialis
CCCCTTGGGGTTCCTCACACAAGGGCATCGGGTCCCATCATGATGGCGGCGGATGCCAAGCGGGGGTCCAGCAGGAAGGCCCATGAAGCGTCAGAGCCATCCCAACCCCACAGAGAAGGTCGGGGCTCTTCGGCCCCTCGGGAGCAGGGTGCACCCCTTGGATGAAGCACCGGCAAATCCACGCGAAAGTCGGTGCGCAGACATAAACCCTAACACGGACGGTCCACAGGGCACCCACCAGCAGAGAGGTGCAAGGCCGGGGGTAACCCCCC
>NW_009230577.1:0-680 GCF_000690835.1 Fulmarus glacialis
ATTAGCCTCGTTAGCGACGGTGCTAAGCGGCTCCCAGAAGGGATTAAGTCGGTGGAGTTAATGGGATCAGGTGGATTAAGGTGCCCTAGGGTGGCCCCGTGCCCATGGCGTGGGTGTTGGGGGGGGCCCATGACGGTGGTATGGTACTGGGGGGGACCTTGGGGTGGCCCCATGACCGTGGCATGGAATTGGGGTGTCCCCATGACCGTGGTGTGGACCTGGAAGGGACCTCGGGGTGGCCCCATGACCGTGGTATGGAACTGGGGGAGACCCATGACCATGGTGTGAACCTGGGAGGGACCTCGGGGTGGCCCCATGACCGTGGTGTGGACCTGGAGGGGACCTTGGAGTGGCCCCACGACCATGGTATGAACTTGGGAAGGATGCTGGGGTGTCCCCATGACCATGGTAAGGACCTGGAAGGGACCTTGGGGTGTCCCCATGACCATGGTGCGGACCTGGGGGGGACATTGGGGTGGCCCCATGACTATGGTATGGACCTGGGGGGGACATTGGGGTGGCCCCATGACTGTGGTATGGGCCTGGGAGGGACCTTGGGGTGGCCCCATGACTGTGGTGTGGGCCTGGAAGGGACCTTGGGGTGGCGCCATGCCCATGGTATGGATCTGGGGGGGCCCCACGCCTGCTGCATGGCCCTGGGGTGGCCCAAGCACCCATAG
>NW_009230578.1:0-4514 GCF_000690835.1 Fulmarus glacialis
TGGCTGCCTGCCAGGTTAAACTATGACACCGTTCCTGTACTACTCCATAGCTGGGTTTTGAAGAGGTGTAGCATCCTGAACTTCACAACAAGTGCACCTTTTTAGTACCAAAATCCTTTGTTGGTCACCTTTTCCCTTTTCTGTTCCCCTTTGTTTTTCTTTCTTTTTTTTTTTTTTTTTTATTTTTTGGTTAGCCTTCCGTTTATTTCCTTTCCAAGTTTTTATGCAGTGCTGAGAACTGTAGTAACTGATCCCCTTCTCATAGGAAACCAAGAAGTATTCCCTCCTATGGCCACTGTATTGTGTCTTATTAGACCCTTTTTTGGATAGTTTTGTAAAGGTTACAGATTGTGTCCATTGTATCTCTCCTGTGGTAGTCGTTGGCCCCCCAGATGTTACGTTGTCGACTGGACAGTAACCAAAAAGATGAGTATACATCTGTTTCATTGTGTAGATACTGATAGTTCATGCAGCTTCTATGAGGCAGACGTTTGCTTGGTCAGTTCCCTTTTGGTCAGTTTTCAGGCACCTGACAGAATCCTGGGTCATCTTATATCCTGATAATCAGCGTGTTGGATAGAGTTTTTCACTCTTGGTTTTTGTTTTTTTCGTGATCATGGGACTAATAAGTCTCACTTTCCGTACTACCTGCACAGCCAAGTATTTATGAAGCCTACTTGTGCGCAGGAATGTTGTTGAAGTGAATGTCTTTGTGAATCTGGACCTCTAGGGACATGATACAACAGAAGCTGCTATGAACTGGGCCCTGTACTTACGTGGACATAATCCTGAAGCCCAGAAGAAGGTTCACAGAGAACTGGATGAGATATTTGGTATGTTTCCATCGTGGCTTTCATTGGGGTTGTGGTGGTGGTTGTATTTGTGAGTGGGGATGTGGTACATTATAAGCCTAGATGTAGAAGGGGAGGTAGGAACATGCCTTGTGGCCCTTCTGGAGCTTTCAATAGCTCGAGGTGATTGGGACGGGTCCTGGAAGGTCTGTAGAAGAGTACAGCCAACCTTACATCTTTGGGGCAAGGCATGCATGTTCAATGTATGTGTAGCACCTTCTCCTATGTGGTCTTGGTGTGTGATGAGAGTTCTTGGAGGGAGCTGGGATGAGTTTGTTTAACCAAAAATGGGGAGTTTTGGTCTTGCTCATCCGTCTATTTGTTTTTCGACAGGCAACACTGAGCGTCCTGTTACAACGGATGATTTGAAGAAGCTTCGATACCTTGAGTGTGTTGTGAAAGAAGCCCTTCGGCTCTTTCCTTCAGTTCCACTGTTTGCCCGTGCCTTGAGAGAGGATTGCTGTGTTAGTAAGTAGTGTCCTGCATTTGCCACTTCCTATCCTGCTACCATCTCTTCAGTGGAGGTGTTTCCCAAGTAAAGGGCAGTGTTGTTTTATTTTTTTCTACTGTTCTGTTGTGTAAAGAAAGTAATTTATTTGCTGTTGTTTTGACCCTTCTTCTACTTTTCCCTTTTCTTTTTAGGGGGTTATCAGGTACCAAAAGGCACAAATGTTCTTGTCATAACTTATGCCCTGCATAGAGACCCCGAGATCTTCCCTGACCCAGAGGAGTTCAGGCCTGAGCGATTCTTCCCTGAAAATTGTAAGGGAAGGCACCCGTATGCTTATGTGCCCTTCTCAGCAGGTCCCAGGAACTGCATTGGTAGGTAGCTGAAGAGGAAGCCCTTGTAATGTGACAGTGCTGCTCTTGGTGTGGTAACTGTGGCAGCAGCAAGTGTATCAGAAATTTAAGTCTTGATGTGCCTGCTGGTCATGTCCTGTCCTTCCCCTGCTCCGGAATTCTGGGCACTGTCTCCCCTGCAAGCCTGGTGCTTGAGCTGCCACATCTTGTTTCTTCCCAAGGGTTTCCTTTCTTCCCAGGGGCCAATGTCTATCACGCTGGTGTTTCCTCCTCACTGCCTGTGCAGCCTGGCAGCATGTTAATGGGCTCCTGTGTTAGGACAGGATTGCTTCCAAATTTCTGATCCTCAGCATCAGCAAGTGTCGTGGTTTAACCCCAGCCGGCCACTGAGCACCACGCAGCCGCTCGCTCACTCCCCCCGGGTGGGATGGGGGAGAGAATCAGAAGGGTGAAAGTGAGAAAACTCGTGGGCTGAGATAAAGACAGTTTAATAGGTAAAGCAAAAGCCGCACACACAAGCAAGGCAAAACAAGGAATTCATTCACTACTTCCCATCGGCAGGCAGGTGTTCAGCCATCTCCAGGAAAGCAGGGCTCCATCACGCGTAACGGTTACTTGGGAAGACAAACGCCATCATGCCGAACGTCCACCCCCCCTTCTTCTTCGCCCAGCCTTATATGCTGAGCATGATGTCATATGGTATGGAATAGCCCATTGGCCAGCTGGGCCAGCTGTCCCGGCCACACTCCCTCCCAGCCCCCTGCGTACCTGGCAGGGCACGGGAAGATGAAAAGTCCTTGACTAGCGTAAACATTACTTAGCAACAACTGAAACATCAGTGTGTTATCAACACTATTCTCATACTACATCCAAAACACAGCACTATACCAGTTAATAGGAAGAAAATCAACTCCATCCCAGCTGAAACCAGGACAGCAAGACAGAGCGAGAGAAGGCAAATGTCCTGCACTTGTTTTGCTCTGGAAAGATCTCATCTGTCTAGCTCATGATCTCAGCTGGGTGTCCTAAACATGCAGTCTGCAACTGATGTATTCTTTCTCTCTTTCTGACACTGTTGTGGCTCTGTTTTCACTGTCATCCCAGAACTTGTTAGCTCTTCAGGTGCCACTGAGACATTTGGCATTTATCTGTGCTCAAACTAGAGGCATTGTTGTTTATATTGTAGAATACATGAAAAGACTATTCCCCGCACTGGTCTTAAGTGCAGATGGGGAACATTCAGCAATGGTTATGCCATTTACAAAAACAGGAAATAAAACTTATTCTGGGTTTTTGGTTTTGTTTGCTTGCTTTTTGGGGGTGGGGTTGGTTTTTTGTTTGTTTGTTTTTAATTTGTCTCATTGGGAATAGGTGCCCTTCCCATAAGAACAGTAGACTAGGTCTTCCCACGTTCCAAAGAGTAATCTAATTTCCTGGGTGTACAGGAACATGTGCAGGAGAGGTGGTTCATTAATATCATTGCAGAAATGCATCACTGTGTACATGTGTACAGACATCCATCTGTGCATATTATACAGAGGGAAGCACAGAAAGTTTTGAGCACTGGGTTTTGTGTCCTGTTCCCATTTTCAGTTTAGTTTGAGTGAACTGCCTGGATTGTGACACTTGGTTTGGTTTCCCTCATATTTCTCTGTTCTCCCCTTTCCTCCTCCACCTTTCTCTGAAATGTAAATTGAACTTTGCCCTCTGTACTACCAAATTATCAGTGTATGTGATGCTTAGTGTTCATTAAAGGAAAGTCTGTCCGTTGTTCTGTTGCAGTTGTATCTCCTTTGCTCCTCTCTGCATATATGGAACAGTGGGATTTGTCTCTCCTCGCAGTCCCTGTGCTGCATCTTCTCCTGCTCTGCTCTGTCATCCATTCCCCCTCTGTCTAGTCCATCCAGGAGACATGACAAGGCTGTGTTTTGTATTAGTTCAATGTAAAGTGTTGACTGCTTCCTCTTTGCTGTTTGAGTTCTGTGTACTATGGGAAGGAGGACATGCTGTGGATTGTCCCAGGAAGGCCAGAGCTGTCATGCAGGGAAAAGTGCTAGTTTCAGTAGTATCCATACGTCTTTGATTTTGTCCTAAAGCCAGTTCTGTTCTCAAGGCAGATGCACAGTCCTTTCTGTCCTGTGTTCCTAGGGGTATCACTGTGAGCATGCAAATGCAGCAACTGTTGATGCAACCTGACAATAACATCTTTTTCTTTTTTTGCTGCCCTGTAACTCGTAGGTCAGCGCTTTGCACAAATGGAGGAGAAAGCTCTTTTAGCCCTCATCCTGCGGCGCTTTTGGGTGGACTCATGTCAAAAGCCAGAAGAGCTTGGTATAACTGGAGAACTGATTCTTCGTCCAAATAATGGCATCTGGATTAAGCTGAAGAGGAGGCCAAATGCTGGATCAGAATGAAAGGAAATTCAAGATTTTATTTTTCCAAAAACTTCCAAGCTATTTAGGCTGAGATATGTTTTTAAATCAGATATTTCGATGGCAATCCAGCAATTTGTTGAAACTAAAGTCGTTACTGATTGTTTCATTAAAAAAAATGTTGTAATAGCCTTAAATTGCTCTACTTTTCTAATACATGTGAACTTCATGTTCAACAAAGATGTTGCACATCTTTGAAGTGCAAGTCTTTAAACATCGAATCTTAGTGCCTTATCTACTCGGATGAAACTATTCTATTGCAACAGTGCAAAAAACCTTAAATTATGGTAGTAACAACAGTAATGCCGGTGATGGAGTGATCTGGTTATATTCCATAGCATTTGCGAGGTAACTGATAGTCTCAAATCTTTGTACAGTTTTCAGGTTTCTTTAGTTCTGAAAGGTAACTCAAGAAGAGTACAGGGATCTT
>NW_009230579.1:0-1605 GCF_000690835.1 Fulmarus glacialis
GGCTGCTGCGCCCTGGCTGCCGTCTACCTCATGGGCAAGTTCTACGTGGCCAATGCCGGCGACAGCAGGTACGGCCCCGCTGGGCAGCCCCCGCCTTTTGCCCAGTAATTGGGGAGCACCCTGGTAGAGCTGGTGGCATGGCTGGTGAGGAGGACCTGGCTCCATCCCTGAAGCTGGGCTGTCCTGGGGAGGGCAGAGGCAGCAGGACCAGGCAGAGCCACCCCCTGCCTGCCGGTACGCCCTGGGGACAGCGTGCCCGGCTATGATCTCTGCATTTGCCCAGTGCACAGAGGGGGCCGCAGAATCACCTCCCAAAATCTGGGACTTGCTCCCTTCCTTCCTGGCAGTGTCCTGTCTGCTTCCCTGGCTCTGGATCACACCCTGGCCCCTGCTGCCAGCGCTGGCCTGGGCTGCAAGTTGGGGAGTGAAAATTACCCTCAGCAAAGCTTTCAAAAGTGTGCAAGAAGTCATTTTAGGGCACACTTCATACCAGTGAACTTTTTCAGGAGAAGGACACACAAATCTATGTGCAGACAAGTCCCGTGGGAGCTTGGAGCCCAAGGATTTTGGCTGATATGTGCATTTCCTTGGGTGCGTTCCTGTAATTGCGCCTGGGTGTGTTCATACCCCCCAAGCATTGGCAGGAAGGGGTTATGCTGAGGCTGAAGCTGGTTTGAATTGCCCTGTATTTAGGGGCAGGGTTAGCTTGTCCTCAGCAGTGTCAGGCCAGCAAATACAGGCTCTGGTAAATTGTCTGTGGCTGGAGGATGTGCTTCCAGCTCTAGGACAGAGGAGGAGATCCCTCATGCCCCTGCTTTTGGGTGCAGGGCCCCTCCATGGCAGCAGCGGCCAGGCACCGGCCGTGCAGGATGGCAGCGTGCACAGGATCCCAAGGCTGTAACCGTGCCTCTGGGCGAGGGTCTGTGTTCCCTCCTCGGGTACCACGCTGCCAGAGCTGGGCTCAGCCAGGCCCTGCATCCCTGGAGGAGACCCGCAGCCCTGGGCAGGACAGCAGGTGGGACAGCTGGGCCACCAGTGTTGGAGATCCTCGATCCCCCCATGACATCCAGAAACATCTCATAATCAGACTTTTTTTTTTAACACATCAATCAATCAGACCGGCCCCAGCAGCGAGCTGTAGTGCTGGTGTGGGCCAGGCACTTGCACCCGTGTCCTGCTGCTGGCGATTTCTGCCTGTCCTGTGTGCAGCTCCCCTCTAAAGGAGGGTTCGCCACCTTTGTGCTGCTCCTTTTCCAACCATATCCTGTCCTTTGGTTTGCTCTGCTTCATTCCCCTCTGCCCCATGCTTCCCTTCCATTTTCTCTTCCTCCCCACCCCTGTCCTCTGCTGGAGGGAGGCATGCCCTGCCTGCCCAGGGGCTGGGGGGGTTAGCTGCAGCGGAGCCAGCAGGCAGCCCCCCGGCTCGGGGCTGGGAAGAGGGCAGGCAGCGGAGGGGAAGGGGTTGCACTGCCTGGGCAGCTGTGCAGGGAATCGGCCCCACAGAGCTGGGCTTGGCTCCCCCGCCACGACTCCTCCCCTCTCTAATCTCATCCTTCCATGTTTCATTGCAGGGCCATTATCATCCGTAATGGGGAAATAATTCCA
>NW_009230579.1:1740-2403 GCF_000690835.1 Fulmarus glacialis
ACCCCCGTGGCTTGGCACTGCTGACGGCACTCTTCCATCCCAGCCAGCTCGCTGGGTTGGGGAGAGGTGTTTGGGATGTGGGGAGCTGTCCCTGTGCTGGTGTGGGGGCATCTTGTGGCTGGTGGAGCCCTGGTTTGCTGTGGGGTCAGCGTGAGGGGCTGTGCCTGCGAGCCTGGCCAGGACCTGGGGATCCTGGGCTCTCGGCATGGGGCCGGTTTGGTACGGTTGCATGGAGCCGGTTCAGTCCATCTTGTCCTGCTCCTGCTCGGTGGGGTGGGCACCTGCCTGCGGCTGGGGGGGGCCCCGGCCCGGCTTGCGCGTGAAAAAAAAAGCGTGGCTCTGCTCCCTCCACCGTCGTGCTCCCTCACACGGTCGAAGGAGCCGCAGCACTCGCTCTGAGTCCTAGTTTCTTCCCCGGCTGCTCCCCGGGGAGGCAGGGAGCTGACGTGTGCCAGCGGGTTTCTAGCTTTCTTCCTGAAAGCTCCCTCTCCTGCCTGGCCTGGACAAACCCCCCTGTGCCACACAGGGAGACTTTTTAAGGTTATAAAGACCTCTCTGACGGCAGCAGAGGGGAGGAGGCGTTTGTGTGGGAGGAGGTCTTGCTGGATGCAATTTCCTGGCTTGCAACGTACTTGGAAAAACACTGAGGCATTTTTTTTCTTG
>NW_009230579.1:2465-3040 GCF_000690835.1 Fulmarus glacialis
GTGCAGGCGGGGGGGCCAGGCACACACTTGCTCTGCTGCACAGTGCCCAGGCCGTGGTCAGGGCCCCCCCCGGAGCGGGACGGGACTCTCCACGCCTCTGCACCGAACCCTCCCATGTTCCCGAGGGCTTTCCTCCTTTCTTTCAGCTCTTTCTTCCTCCATCTGCATTTTCCAGCGCCGTCCCTATTCCCAGTCCCGTGCATGCTGTGCTCCGGGAAGGAGCTCCGCGCTGCTTCTCGTCCCTTGTCACGGCCGCAGCCAGGACACGGTTTCTGAAAAGACCCATTGGCTCTTTTCCTCGGGCAAGTGCCGTGCCCGGTGCTGAGCCTGGGGCCCCGGGAGGATTATGGCTCTGACTCCTCCTGGGCAAATTCCAGCTTCTCCTGGAATTTGTTGGGTTTTGATCCCTCTTGGAGATCCTTATTTCCCAAAACTCTCCATGCGAAGGCTTCACCTTCTTGCTGGGTATTGGCATGGCTGTCCCCAGCTCTTGTCTCCCCTCTGGGCGTAGCACAGATGGGTGGTTTGAAGCTGCTTTACCACCACCCGTTCGAGTTGCAGCAGAGCAGCTGATG